>NW_026029148.1:13698-25384 GCF_019186545.1 Solanum stenotomum | reverse complement strand
TTAAAACTAATCATAAATTCACCTTAATTCACATATTTAACCCTCTTTTGCAATTTCTAAAAGCCCATTAAGTTTTGGCATCTATATTTGGGTCATTCACCATGAAGTTAAGGATTCAAAAAATTTCTTTCCATATGACATTCATATTTAAACGAATTTAAATTATATATACCAACAATATAAAGTCTACAATCAATATAATTTAACGTGTTGTAGTTGGCATGTTGTTTACCTTGATTTGCAGGTTATTAATTTCACTTATAATGAAGAGTCATCTATAGTTACTTTAGACGAGTTGATAGTAAGAAAATTTCTTTAAAGCTCTAGCATACAATTTTTCGAGAAACAAAAAATATAACAAACGGAAAAAAGCCCAAAATACCTTCGAACTATTGGAAACAAAGATACACATCACTCTCTTCAGACCCACTTGTGGGACTACACTAGGTATGTTACGTTGTTACTCTGTTTCACTTACAAAACACTTTTGTTAAGACGTATATTGAATACCTAAAGAAATAAGGCGCAAACAAGTCGTTACAAACTACTAGTCTAGCAGGTCTTACTGTTGCAAAATATCATATTTTTCTTTTTTCCCATCAGTAGTTATGTGGAAATTTATAGACAAGTTTGTAAAACAGACTAATCAATTACTTGGAATGATCTTCAACAAATTATTCAAAACATACTAATTAAGCTGGAAAACACATAGCAAACAAAATTTTAAATAAAATTCCACACGGTATTATTGTCTTCAATTTCTTCCTCACTTGACTTAGTCAAGCAATAGTTTCTATCATTGGAAATTTGACCCAAAATTCTGCGGAAATATTTTCTATAGTGAGTGTTACGTAACGGGACCTATTCACATCATCTCGCATGCATAACACACACTGCAGAGATATATGGTCGATGACCCCGATGTGAATAACAACATCTAGAGAAAATGAGGACATAGGAAGTATTAGGCCAATCAGACCCTTACATTTGTCCTTAAATTTCATTTTGCCACTCCAACTTAACCTTGATCCATTTTAACCCTTTAACTCCAATTTTTATATTTCATTTAGGCTCTTCTAAGTGATGTGGCAGAGTGTGTGCATCACGCTTTCTCTAAGAGAGTGAAAGACAAAAGAAAAGTATTTTTTTCTTTTAAAAAATAATAAAAGATTAACCCTTCAACTCTATTTTTTTTAATGTACCATTTAAACACAAATACTAATTTTATGATTTCTTTATTTCTATATGTGCTCTTCAACTGCAATTTTTAATTTAAATAATCGGCGTTCATCTGTTAGTTATTGTAAAAATTAAAAATTGACGGATGATCATTGATTTTTTATATAAACAAAAGTAACAATTGTTTTATAGAGTTTCTGTGTATTTTTGCATGAAAAATAACCGATGAAAGTTCATTGATTTTTCTTTCATAAGAAAATCAATGACAACCCAACGAAGTCTGTTGAGTTTCAATATTTATTTGTAGTGTTATTAGTTAGCAATTGACATGAATTCTTTTTACTCGTATTTATTTGAATGAAAAATTAGAAAGCTGGAATTTGAGTTAGATCCAAATAGACTAGATATGAATAAAATACGTGGTGTTATTTAATTTAATTAATTGTTCAAAAAAGAAAACCAACACACTTTTGTTAGTTTTTTTTTTCTCACACAATAATGTACAAAAACTCTAAAATAAATATTTTAAAAAAAATTGATGTTCATCCATTAATTATTTATTTATTTTTAAGAAAAAAAGATATGACGTTAATTTTTAAAATGAAAAAGTGAAAATGAAGAACATAAATAAAAATGAAGAAATCATAAATTTAGTATTTTGTGTTTAAATTGTATATAAAATAGAGTTGAAGGATTAAAATGGAACAAGACTAAGTTAGAGTGTCAAAATGAAAAATGGGGGCAAGTTAGATGAGTTGTGTATGTTTTTAATTGAATTTTATGCCATGTCATGGTGTGTGAAATAAGTACCTAAATGGAACGTAAAAATTGGAGTTGAAGGGTTAAAATGGAACAAGGTTGAGTTGGAGTGCCAAAATGAAATTTAAGAACAAGTTTAAATGTCTACATATGTGTTTGGCCGAAGTATTATTTTGTTAAGTCTTCTTCGTGCTCTAAAAAGTCTTATGGAACACTACAGAATATGTGTAACAAGTTGTTAGAAGTGACTTTGAGTCTTCCTGGAAATTGACTTAACACTTGGGACAACTTTTGTTGTAACCACAAATTATTACCTCATTTTATTTGTCTGGATGCGTTTCTTTTCTTTCATTAATTTATACCTCATAGTCTCATGCATAGACAAGTCAACAACGTTACTTTATAAAATAGTGTTTAGTTAACTTTTTGCTTTATTTAATATGGAGGTCGTTGTAATAATTAAGAAATAAAATAGTGTTTAGATAATTATAGCATTCTTTCTTACATGACTACTTATTTTATTGACTTATTTATATATTGACGATCTTCATGAACCCATATTATTATTTTTTCCTTTTTTATTCCTATTACTATTTTTATTTATTCATTATTGAATATTCTAATGCCTACCAAACGGTAAAACCTTTTGCATTATACAAAATAAATTGTTGGGTGTCAAAAAAAAGATCAAATTTGTTTTTTGGTGTATTCTTTGAATTACAAGCACTACAACAAACACTACAACAAAAACAACTTTTAGCGGCAATAAATATACACATTAATAAAGTGTGTTAAAGATTTTACCGGTATTAGTTAAGTGTCATTAGATCCAATGTCGCAAAAAGCTTTAGGGACATATGCAAAAAGTGTTAATTGCCGTTAAAACTGCATATTTAGCAGCAATTAAACTTAATTAATTGCCGTTATAAATCATTTTTGATGTAGCGAAATCAATACCATTTTAATATTATCATATCAACTTATCAAATTCAGCGCAATTATTTCAATACCATTGTATAATCTTCTTAATGTTTTGAGTAAGATTTGATTATTTTAACTTGATATTATATTTTTTCATTGAAAATTTTTGTTGTTTGTATTCTTACTTCATAAAGGTCTGCGTATATCCTACCTTCTTGAAACTTTACTTGTAGGATTACATTAATCAGTATGTTATAGGTATTCAATTTATGTATGACAACTGTTCGTTGTAATAATTAAGAAATAAAATAGTGTTTAGATAATTATAACATTCTTTCTTACATGACTACTTATTTTATTGACTTATTTATATATTGACGATCTTCATGAACCCATATTATTATTATTACCTTTTTAATTCCTATTACTATTTTTATGTATGACAACTGAAACTAGTATATATATATGTGGATAATGCTGATTGATTTGTAAAAAGAGAACAAACATCCTGTTATTTGCTGAAAACAAACAAACAAAAAATGGGGCGTTTCTTTTTCTTTTATTCATTTCTGTGTTTTGTGTTGCTAATAAGTGAATGCTTTTCTTCTTCCTTTGATCATCATCTTTGCTCTCCCACTGAAGCTTCTGCTTTGCTTCAGTTTAAGCAATCCTTTCAAATATCTGATTACTATGATTTTCTGTGTGATACTTCTTTCCCAAAAACAAAGTCTTGGAATGAGAGTAGGGATTGCTGCAGTTGGGATGGAGTCACTTGTGACTTATTAAACGGTCATGTTATCGGGTTAGACCTTAGTTGCAGTCAGCTTCGTGGAAGTATTCATCCCAATAGTAGCCTCTTCCAACTTCATCATCTCCAGACACTAAACCTTGATAACAATTACTTTAATCCTTCTTCGATCCCACATACCATTGGCCGATTGAGGAATTTGAGGCATCTAAAACTCTCTGGCTTTGATGGGAAAATCCCAACAGAAATCTCATACCTTTCCAATTTGGTTTCACTTGATCTTTCTTATAGTTATGATTTACAACTTGATGAGAGAACATTTGAAACAATGCTTCACAACTTTACAAATCTGGAGTTACTAGCTCTCCCTCTTGGCGACACCTCATCACATATACCTGTAAGTATTCATCCCAATAGCAGCCTCTTCCAGCTTAATCATCTCCACACACTAAACCTTGTTAACAATTACTTTTATCCTTCTTCTTCGATCCCCCATAACATTGGCCGATTGAGGAATTTGAGGCATCTAGTACTCTCTGGCTTTGATGGGAAAATCCCAACAGAAATCTCATACCTTTCCAATTTGGTTTCACTTGATCTTTCTTATAGTTATGATTTACAACTTGATGAGAGAACATTTGAAACAATGCTTCACAACTTTACAAATCTGGAGTTACTAGCTCTCCCTCTTGGCGACATGTCATCACCGATACCTGTAAGTATTCATCCCAATAGCAGCCTCTTCCAACTTCATCATCTCCAGACACTAAACCTTGATAACAATTACTTTAATCCTTCTTCGATCCCACATACCATTGGCCGATTGAGGAATTTGAGGCATCTAAAACTCTCTGGCTTTGATGGGAAAATCCCAACAGAAATCTCATACCTTTCCAATTTGGTTTCACTTCATCTTTTTGGTAATGGATTACAACATGATGAGAGAGCATTTGAAGCAATGTTTCAGAACTTGACAAATCTGGAGGTACTTTCTCTCTTTGATGTCAACATCTCATCTCCGATACCTGTGAATATTTCTTCTTCCTTAACGGAGTTGGATATATCATACACAGGCATCTCTGGTTCCATTCCTGATTCAATTGGCACCTTGAAATCCTTGAATATCTTGAGCCTCCAACAATGTCAATTCTCTGGTTCCATTCCTGATTCCATAGGCAACCTAACACAAATTATGAGGTTGGATTTATCTTATAATCATTTCACTGGCCATATTCCTTCCACAATCTCTAACCTCCAAGAGCTACGTTATTTATATCTTTCTCACAACTCCTTTTCAGGTGAAATTCCTGATGTTTTCTCTAACCTCCAAGAGCTACATATCTTATATCTTGACCATAACAACTTCATTGGTCCATTTCCCGCTTCAATTTTAAACTTGACACGTCTTGAATACTTAGACATGTCGAGTAATTCCTTATCTGGCCCACTGCCTAGCAACCCAAGCATGCTCCAAAATCTAACTTATGTGGATTTGTCTTACAACTCACTGAATGGTACCATACCATCTTGGGTGTTTAGCCTACCTTTGCTACCTTCACTGTCGCTCCAACATAACCGATTCAGAGGACTAGCCGATGAAGTGATCAAAACAAACCCAACATTAAAAGAACTGCATTTAAGCAATAATCAACTCAGTGGTTCTTTTCCTCAATCACTTGTGAATCTCACAAACCTTGAAACCCTTGGAATTTCATCAAATAACATCACCATTGATGAGGGAATGAATATCACCTTTCTTAGCCTATCATCTTTATTCTTATCATCTTGTCAACTGAAGGATTTTCCACACTTCTTAAGAAATGTAAAGACACTTGTGTACTTGGATATTTCTAACAATAAGATTCATGGTCAAATCCCTAACTGGTTTAGCGGCATGAGGTGGGACTCGTTGCAGTTCCTAAACCTTTCTCATAATTCATTAACAGGCCACCTACCACAATTTCATTACTATAACCTACAGTATCTTGATCTGAAATTTAACTCCCTTCAGGGTCCACTACCTCCATCCATTTGTGACATGAGTTCACTTATCTTATTAGATTTGTCACGCAACAACTTCAGTAACGCGATTCCAAGTTGCTTGGGAAGCATTGCTAATCTAACGGTGTTGGACTTAAGAAGGAACAATTTCACAGGGAGTCTTCCCCCATTATGTGCACACAACACATCATTGAGTACCATTGTCGTAAATGGTAATCGATTTGAAGGACCTGTTCCTGTGTCGTTGCTCAAGTGTGATAGTCTAGAAGTCCTTGATGTGGGGAACAATGCTATAAATGACGCGTTTCCAGCTTGGCTCGGAACTCTTCAAGAGTTGCAGGTCCTTATATTAAAGTCGAACAAGTTCCATGGACCTATAAGTACGTGTCAGACTAAGTTTTGCTTTCCCAAGTTGCGAATTTTTGATCTTTCTCGTAATGATTTCAGTGGCTCACTTCCTGCAAAAGTTTTTGGAAACTTCAAGGCAATGATCAAATTAGATGACGAAGACACAAGAGAGATCAGGTACATGAAATCTATGTCGAATTTGCCATTTGTCACATCGTATGAGGATTCAGTGAGTTTGGTAATCAAAGGGCAGGATATTGAGCTAGAAAGAATCAGCACAATTACGACAACCATAGATCTCTCAAGAAACCATTTTGAAGGTGTCATTCCGAAAACACTAAAGGATCTCAGCTCACTTTGGCTACTCAATTTATCCCATAACAATCTCATAGGTCATATTCCAATGGAATTGGGGCAATTGAATACGCTTGAAGCTTTAGATCTCTCCTGGAATCGGCTCACTGGAAAGATTCCACAGGAATTGACAAGAATGAACTTTCTGGCTTTCTTAAACCTCTCTCAAAACCATCTAGTCGGATCAATTCCTCAAGGTCAACAATTCAACACATTTGCAAATGACTCGTATGGTGACAACCTTGATTTATGCGGTCCTCCTTTATCAAAGCAATGTGAAACGAGTGATTCATCACATGTTCCTCAATCATTGGAGTCTGAAGAAGAAGGCGAGACATATTTTTTTAGTGGATTTACTTGGGAATCAGTAGTGATAGGCTACAGTTTTGGACTAGTTGTTGGAACTGTCATGTGGAGTCTCATGTTTAAATATCGTAAGCCAAAATGGTTTGTGGAATTTTTTGATGGACTCATGCCTCACAAAAGAAGAAGGCAAAAGAAGAGAGCTCAGAGACGAAGGACTTAATGGAAGATTGAGAGGGCTAAATTGTCTTTGTTTGATTTTGTGGACTAATTAGTGAACTGTTCTGTTTTTGTCTTTTTTAATCTTCTATTTGTTGTTTGTATATGTTAGAAACATAATTATATGTGTGTTATTTTAGTATCAATGGTTATGTTAATCTGTTTTTNTTTATTTTTAAAAAATATTTTCAATTTCAACAATTATTTTTTACTCTTGTAAAAATAAAAGAAATTTTTCAAAAACATTTTTCATTCATAAATCAAACACTAAAAATCTTTTTCGAAAAATATTTTCTACTCACCAACCAAACATGAGAAAATAAGTCAAAAATCAACTTGTTTTCCAAGAAAACATTTTCTAGGAAAACATTTTCCTTCATACCAAACACACCCTATATGTGTGTTATTTTAGTATCAATGGTTATGTTAATCTATTTATTTTTTTCAACTTGACAGAAGTGATTTACACAGCCACTCATTAGCTATGTTACTCAGATTTTTCAAAATCCAATATTGAATTCAATATATAGATTAATAGATGCCTTCCTACTAAATCTATTGAAGAAATTGATACCCAACTTGTCTGTTGTTTTCTTATTCTTCTTCTTCATTTGCTTTTTATTTTCCCTCATATATAGTGTAGTTGTATTACTATAATGTTCACTTATTGCTCTAATAAAGTAGCAAAATGAAGAGTTGTAAAACTAATTAATTATAATGTTATGAAAAGCAACCATTTTGATGGCGTTCCAAAAACAACGAAAGATCTTGGCTTACTTTAGCTACTCAATTTACGATCTCAAAGGAGATTTTCTAATGGAACTAGGACAAATGAAGTTTTAAATTTCTCATGGAATTGGCTCACTGGGAAGATTCCTGAGCCGTCTTAAACCTTTCTCAGAATGTTCTTGTCGGACAAATTCCTCAAGGTTCACAGTTCAACACATTTGAAAATAACTCGTATGGGACGAGGGATCCATCACATGTTCCTCATCCGTTGGAGTCTGAAGACGAAGAAGAGTCGTATTTTACTACAGTTGTGTATTTGTTTGTTTGAACTGTCATGTGGAGCCTCATGCTTAAAGATGGTTAGCCAATGAGATCTATAAAAGCGAAAAATAGAAAACTGTGATCCTTCAATACAATTAGTCTCTCAGTTTTCTTTGCTTGTGCATCATTTTATTTATCTTCTTAATTTGATCACTACACCTTTATCTTGAGTCGAGGGTCTATGAAAACAGCACAAGAGACAATTAATCGGAAATTTCTCACAAAATTTATCTACTGATGGAATGATCTTCACCAACTTATTCAAAAATAAAATTCCACACGGAGGAAATGAAGGACTTAAATCATGTCTTTAATTATTCTTCATTTTTTTCCTCACTTGACTTAGTCAAGCAATAGTTTCTCTCATTGGAAATTTCTTAGAAGTTCTGCAGAATTTTTTTCCACATAATGGGGGGCCAATTTCACATCATCTTGCGTAACACACACTGCAGAGATAGTTAATGACCTCGAAATGAACACAACATCTAGAGAAAATGAGGACATATGAAATATTATTTTGTTAAGTCTCCTCCGTCCTCTAACAAGTCTTGTGGAACACTACAAAATATGAGTAACAAGTTGTTAGAAGTGAGTAGTACTCATCTTATGATTCAATTGTTCATCAGTACCAATTCATCATAATCTTTTTTTTTTCCTCTAGTCTTTGTGGAAANCCTCTAACAAGTCTTGTGGAACACTACAAAATATGAGTAACAAGTTGTTAGAAGTGAGTAGTACTCATCTTGTGATTCAATTGTTCATCAGTACCAATTCATCATAATCTTTTTTTTCCCTCTAGTCTTTGTGGAAATTGGCTTAAAGGCATACAAGTCATCGTCCACTAGTTACAATACTGTATCCCTTTTTTCCTTCGGTGGAATGGAATATTGATGGAATGCGAAAACTATTGTGTACCTAACAAGTTTGATAATCGCAGAAGAGACAACTAATCACTCACGCGGAATATTGAATAGATTTCATGGAAAAATTGCACCAAATTATTGCAGTCGTACAACTTGGTTTGGATTGATTAAAGTGTCGTATGGAAGATGAAATGGAGTAATATCATCATGTCTTTATTATTTTTTCTAAATTGACTTGGTCATGCAATATTTTCTCTCTTTGAAAAGTATTGTGGAAAACAGAAGAAGAGAGATGTTGATGGAAAGTTGGACAAGGTTGACATAAACCACGAGTTCAAATAACTATAAAATATGTATGGATTTTGTAAAAACAGAACATTCTGTAATTTGCTGTAAACTAAAAGTAATACCCGTGACCAGTCCAGTTCAAGGTTGGTCACGGGAGGGTTGAATAAAAATCACTTGAAAGTTGTTAAGGGTGTATTTAAATGTCCGTGTAGTTTAAGTCCTAAAGTAAATTTGGCTGTCAACTTCGAGGGTGATTTCAAATAGGGAAAATATTTAAAATTCACAAAACGGCTAGGAGGTTTGTTTCAGTTTCTTTCTTGATCCTGACTAAGTAGCATAATGAATGGATGATCCACTTAAACACACAGAATTATGAGTTAATTTGATCACTACACCTTTATCTTAAGTCGAGGGTCTATAGAAACAATCTCTCTAGCTATGTCCTCAGACCACACTTGTGAGATTACATTTGCAAAACACTTTTTTTAAGATGTATATTAAACTAGTTTTTGAAAACGTGCGTTGCACGTTTGTCTCATATAATTATTATCAAACAATTCTAATGATCGACCATGTCAACAACTTTTTGATCTTCATGATTCTTTAACCTCTGCATGAAATCTAACCGAGAAATGTAGAAATGGAGGTAGAATATTGAAGAGGAGCCTATCTTTAGCTGCTTCCAACATTACAAGACATTAGTTAAGATATAGAAACCTGAATTCACTAACAAAATGTTATAATAATAATTTTGATAGTGTTTAATTACTAAGATTAGAGCCATTAGAACTTGGGACAAAATAGCCCTGTGAAAAGAGCTCAAAATTATAAAAACAAAAACCTATTCAATAACTTCATTTAACTAAGAATTATCAAAAGAATGCAAATATTTCGGGACGACATCCACATGTTCTTATAAATGAGTTTTGTGCCTGAAAAAATTCCATCAAGTCGTCTTTCTTGACCGGGGACTAACACCCAAGTAGTTTGTCATGAGACCCGTGATACCAAACATCATAGCCATTGAGATCTGCTTAAGATCATTTTTCGTATTCCTTATGTTAGCAAGGAATTGCACACTGAATATAATAAGCCACAAGCAAATTTTGTATCTGATAACACAGCACCAAAGACGCTGAAGATGACGGCTATGAAGCCGTAGTAATCTATAGGAAGATCTTGTGGACCAACCAGCGAAGCCTTGTACGGTTTCACCGCCATATTCGAGTAAAAAGATTCAATGAAATTTGCAAATTCAATTGCTCTTTGGGTGACTTAAATAAGGGACCTTAGGTAAGGGAACATGAAAATAATCAAATTATTAAAGATTTTTTAGTAAAAATAAAAAAGACCCATCAATTTCCAACTTAATTGTTTGACCTTTGATCTTCATCAGTTTCCTCACAAAACAAGAAATGAAGAAGCAATTGAAGAAGTATTGTGCCTCGAGAAAAGGAAGAGTCTATTGACTTAAATCATAATTATGAGTATTTTTATGCAATATTATTAATGTAGATGAAGATCAAAGGTCAAACCATTAAGTTGGAAATTGATGGATTTTTTTTAAAATTTTTGGCTGAAAATCTTTAATAATTTGATTATTTTCATAATTATGAGTATTTTTACTGCAATATTATTAATGTAGAACAAATAATTATTTTATATATATAAAGGGTAAAACGGTAACTCAACTTTTGACTTAAGTTCTTCCCACTTATAATATAATATGATAACAAAGAATAAGGCGCAAATCAGTCGTTACAAACACACTTTTTCTTTCTTTAACTTTGTGATTCAATTGTTCATCAGTCCCGATTTATCGTGATCACTAGTAATTGATGAACCACACTTTGGTTATTTTCCATTTGTTCATGTTTGAACTGTGTCATATTTGTCCTTTTTTCCCCCAGTAGTCTTTGTGGAATTGGCTTAAAGACTTTAGTGGAATGCTGACGGAGTTTCCATCAATATTCCTAACAAGTCTCTCAAGCAACCATTTTGAAGGTGTCACTCCAAAATCACTAAAGAATCTCAACTCACTTTGCCTACTCAATTTATGTCACGCCCCGAGCCTACACCCTGGGCGGGACCGGCACCCGGAGACCATTGCTGGCCCCAAGCGAACCCTTGGCCTGACTTTCTTAACTCAGCGGAAACCTAACTCAACAGAATAACTCCATGCAATGAAAGGGTCATAAAACAACTTAACTGATAAAATCTGGCCAAAAAGGCTACTCGTGTCTCAAAATAGAATATTTACATATATACATAGATGAGAGAATCAATACTAACTGACTGACTGTCTATGAAGCCTCTAAAATACTGAGATGGATGTTGGAACAGACCCCGCAACATCCTAACAAAACAAAACTAAGAACACAAAATAACAGAGTCCTCCGAAAACAAGAAGGCTCACCACTGACTCTGGAGTCTTAGTGTCACGCCCCGAGTCTACACCCTGGGCGGGACCGGCACCTGGAGACCATTGCTGGCCCCAGGCGAACCCTTGGCCTGGCTTTCTTAACTCAGCGGAAACCTAACTCAACAAGAATAACTCAAAGCAAAGGAATATTTCAAAACAACTTAACTTATAAAAATATGGCCATAAGGCAACCCGAGTCTCAAAATAGGATGTTTACATATATACAAAGAT
>NW_026029148.1:0-11526 GCF_019186545.1 Solanum stenotomum | reverse complement strand
TCACTTTGGCTACTCAATTTATCTCATAACAATCTCAGAGGAGATATTCCAATGAAATTAGGACAATTGAGTATGCTTGAAGCTTTAGATCTCTCTTGGAATCGGCTCACTGGAAAGATTCCACAGGAATTGACAAGAATAAACTTTCTCGCCTTCTTAAACCTCTCTCAAAATCATCTCGTCGGACCGATTCCTCAAGGTCGGCAATTCAACACATTTGAAAATGACTCATATGGTGGCAACCTTGATTTATGTGGTGGTCCTTTAACAAAGAAATGTGGAACGAGTGATTCATCGCATGTTCCTCAACAATTGGAGTCCGAAGAAGAAGGCGAGTCATATTTATTTAGTAGATTTACTTGGGAATCAGTAGTCATAGGCTACAGCTGTGGACTAGTTGTTGGAACTGTCATGTGGAGTCTCATGTTTAAATATCGTAAACCAAAATGGTTTGTGGAATTTTTTGATGGACTCATGCCTCACAAAAGAAGAAGGCCAAAGAAGAGAGCTCAGAGACGAAGGACTTGATGGAAGATTGAGAGGGCTAAATTGTCTTTGTTTGATTTTGTGGACTAATTAGTAAACTGTTGTTTGTATATGTTAGAAACATAATTATATGTGTGTTATTTTAGTATCAATGGTTATTCAAGTTATGTTAGTTTGTTTCTGTTTCAAATTGACAGAAGTGATCTACACAGCCACTCATTAGCTATGTTACTTAGATTTTTCAAAAATGTCAACGAGTATGTGTTGGATTCTTCAAAAGTTGTGTATTTCTTAAGGAACCAACATGGGTGCGACATCATCATATTTAATGAGAGTCCGAGCAACATAGCTCATTAATACAACAAAATTGGAAAAAACAGTGCAGTAAGCATATAGAGTTTGGTTCATGATTGAAATTAGTTTATATTTGTGAAAATTGATGTATAAGAATACTCAAAACTACAGAAGTGGCTAATAATTTTGTGGTACTTCATCTTTCTAGTCATAAAACATCCTTAAATTTTGATCTTCAGGTGGAATGATCTTCACCAAGTTATTCAAAACATACTAATTAAGCTGGAAGACACATATCAAACAAAATTTTGTATAAAAACCAAATAAAAGCACAAAAATAAAATTCCACAAGGAGGAAATGAAGGACTTAAATCATATCTTTAATTATTCTTCATTTTTTTCCTAACTTGACTTAGTCAAGCAATAGTTTCCGTCATTGGAAATTTCTTAGAAGTTCTGCAGAAAATTGACATGTCTTGACTTTTTATGATTATATAGATTCCGTAGAAAAAATGCACTAAAATTTATTGCATTCATACAACTTGGTTTCGCTTGATTAAAGTGTCCCTTCTTGTCTTATGGAAGATGAAATGGAGTAACATCATGTCTTTATTGTTCATTTATTTTTTTATTTTTCTCAATTGACTTGGTCATACAATAGTTTCTCTCTTTGAAAAGTATTGTCGAAAACATAAGAAGAGATGTTGATGGAAAGTTAAACAAGAATGACTTAAAATAGGAGTTCAAATTTCTATCTATCCATCTATACTAATGTTAAATTGCTATAATATTTTCAACTTAAAACACGCAATTTAGTATATTTTCTATATGGTTTGTGGAACTTTTTGAAGGCATTTTTCCCAAGAAAATGAGAAGGCCAAAGAAGAGAGCTCAGAGACGACGGACTTAATGGAAGATTGCCACAGTGAACTTTTCTGTTTTTTTCTCTTTTTAATTTTTTGTTTGTTGTTTGCATATAATTGATAGCAATATAATTGTATGTGTTATTTTCGAATCTGAAACCCTTGGTTCAATTTTACCTGGAACCATACATTTAGCATAACTATATGTCCCATTGCATTATAGTTATTTTACAAAGTGGAAATGTTCTAGGGATAATAACTGAAAATCTGACTCAACTTTAGTGGTATACTTAGGGCGGTTCAAAATGGACCCACAACTGATAAGCCAATCGCAAAATTGACTTATTGATATTGGATTATCGAATTAATGGTTGGTCAAGAGATTCAAATTTAATAGTTACGGTGCTGGGGTGGATTACTCAAGCTCTTTCCTTAGGAAAAATTACACGGAAAAGCAAACATATACTAGTTAATTAGCTAATATAGCTATAGTTTGAATTAATTACGGCTCGCAACTTAGTTTTAGCTTTAATTACGTCACTTGTCCTCTTTTATACATATACAAATACAAATTATACACATATATACTCTTATAGTATCATTGACTAATGAGTAATTTCTTAACTTGAAACCTTAATGATACCAATACAGTATATATATATAATGATTTAGTATCAATTCAGCGAAATTATCAGCCTTAATGATACCAATATAGTATATGATGCTGATTTAGTATCAGTTAAGCGTAATTATCAGACTTAATGATACTAATACATTATATGAGATCGATTTAGTATCAATTAAGTGAAACTAATGATATCAATACAGTATATGATACCGATTTAGTATCAGTTAAGTGAAATTAGTAAGAGAGTATATAGTGTAATTATTTAGTGACATATATATTTGTAATTATTTTGCTTTTATGGGATATTTGCTTATTTTTCCCTTCTCATAAATCTAACTTGAGGTAGGCTGAGTTCTATTACATGTGGGCTGGGCTTGTTTTGCAGTTTCTAAATGCCCATTAAGTTTTGGCATCTATATTTGGGTCATTCACCATGAAGTTAAGGATTAAAAAAAAGGGTAAATTACATAAATCTCATAGTTTTAATATGAAATTACAATTTATTCCTAATAAGTTTCTAATTACATTAATCTCTTAAAAATTAAAAAAATCGGATACAATAATTGAAGCTCGGATATATTAATATGCAGCTCGGATACATTAAATTCTATCTCAGATACATTAATATGTAGCTTGGATACATTAAATACTGGCTCGGATACATTAAAAACTAGCTCGGATACATTAAATAGTGGCTCGAATACATTAATATGCAGCTCTGATACATTAAAGAAATAAGAGATTTTGGAGATTTTTTAAAGGTAATAGGGGATAATGGAAATAAGTGATATTTGCATATTTTCCCCTTCTCATAAATTTAACTTGAGGTGGGCTGAGTTCGATTACATGTGGGCTGGGCTTGTTTTGCAGTTTCTAAAAGCCCATTAAGTTTTGGCATCTATATTTGGGTCATTCACCATGAAGTTAAGGATTAAAAAAAAAGGCTTAAGTCATACGGAGCCTCTTAAAATTATTTGCATATTTCACTTGAACATTTCAATTAAAACTTGTACCTATTGAACATTTTTATGATTCAAAATGAGTATCTATTAGGCACTTTTCGCTGACACGACAAAGAATGTGCAATACACATTTAGTGAGCGCGTGGAGGGATATTTTAGGTTTTTTTTTTTTTTTTTCATCTCTTTCTTCTTCTTTTTTCCATAGCCATAACTCTTCCAACACCACCACCATCCCGCCATTGCCGCCGCCTCCCCCCACCATCATCTACCCTTTTCTTCAGCCACCTCTCCCTCTCCCTTACCATTGTCGATTTCATCTGGAGAACACCATTACATTTCCTCCATTTTCTTAAAATTTGGTAGTCATTATCATCTTATTCACCGGAAAAAAATGGATACCCATACTATCACTACTCTATTCCTCCCTTTGTTCTTCTTGAAAAATAAATATCTAAACCCAAATGTATCATATTTTTTAAAAATCAGATCTGGAAAAATTAATAGTTGAATTAAGAGTAACGACGGCGGTGAGTGGATGGCGATAGTTTGAATAAAGGAGCTGCACATTTCTTCACCCCTTGACCTTTATGAAGCTTTGAACCTGCTCAATGATTAGTTATTATAAATTTCTCTGTACTCCATTAATATATGATTGAAGTTGTGAATGAGTAAAATTCTTTAGCTCAACACAGTAAAAGATGAAACACAGTGAACGAATTGAAGGTCGTTCATGGTTTCAAAATAGATTTTCTTTTTTTTTCCCTCAAAATTCCACATGTATGTCGTTAATTTGTTAATTTGTCACGTCACCACGAGTGTATTACACACATATAACACTTTTAACTGATTGTCAAAAAAGTGTTCAAATGGGTAAAAGTGTTCAACAGGTACCAACATTAATTAAGATGTTCAAATGAAATATGTAAACAACTTTAAAGGGCTCTGTATGACTTAAGGCAAAAAAGAAAAAAAAAATTCCATATGACATTCATATTTAAATGAATTTAAATTATAGAGAAAATACATAAAAACACCCTCGAACTTGACAACAAAATTTATTTTAGCACCTTAACTTTACGGGTAATTATTTACCCCCTAAACGTATTTCAAGTGAATTTAATAGCACCTTACGCATACAATACCAGTTTCATACTTATGGGTGAAATGCACGCGCGCCACTTAAGTGCCACCTCTATGCCACATCGATGACACGGCGAATAATTGAAAAAAAATACTTTTTCTTTATTATTATTTCCTTACATTTTAAAAAAAAATTATTTTCACTATTCACCCCTCCCTCTTTATTATTTCATTTGGGTCAATTTCTTAACTTCTAAAATTCTGACCGATTCATCCTATTTTCATTACTTTGTAATGATTTATTATTACTTCCATTAGTCTATTTTTTCAGCTAAGTGAAGCTTCAACTTATATCAACAATGGCGCTTTTAGATTTGTGCAAAATCAATGTGCTTAATGTTTTAGATTTATTGTTAATTTTCTTGTTTAACTTCCTAATACATATCCAGGTATAGAATAAATAATGTTTAAAGTTAGTTGATTAATTATTTTTTAAGGTTCTGACACTTTGTTAATTCTTTATTAATCAAATCATAGTTGAAATTTTTTAAAGATTTGTTATTTTGGATTTGAAATTTTCTCTTTTATTATAAACTACTTAGAAGAAGGAGAAAATTGGAGATATAGGATGAATAGAGGAACGAGAGGAGAGGGTGTGGAGGTTGTGAGGAAGAAGAAAGAATGAAAAAGAAAAGAAATGTGTTGGATTTGGGGTGATGGGTGCAAGGAAGAAGAAGAAGAAGTAGGAAAAAATTGTATTGGCTGAAAAGGAAAAAAAAGGCCCCATTTAATTTTTTTTCTTTATTTACGCGCTAATATTTTTAAAATTTGCCACATCAGCCATTCGGGTAATATTAAATTCACTTGTAATAAGATTAGGGGGGTAAATACGTAAAGTTAAAGTGTTAACAGTAAGTTTTGCTACCAAGTTGGATCCAATGTTGCTAAAGTCTTTAGTGACATTTATGTCGAGTGCCGGTAAAGACCCTTATTATTGCCACTAAAAGCAATTACTTTTAGCAGCCTTTACTATTGCCATTAAAACCACCTTAGAAACAAGCATATTTGTCGCTTTTGCTATTGCCGGCAAAGATAATAATTGTAACGACTTAAAACTAATCATAAATTCACCTTAATTCATATATTTAACCCTCTTTTGCAATTTCTAAAAGCCCATTAAGTTTAGGCATCTATATTTGGGTCATTCACCATGAAGTTAAGGATTCAAAAAATTTCTTTCCATATGACATTCATATTTAAACGAATTTAAATTATATATACCAACAATATAAAGTCTACAATCAGTATAATTTAATATGTTGTAGTTAGCATGTTGTTTACCTTGATTTGCAGGTTATTAATTTCACTTATAATGAAGAGTCATCTATAGTTACTTTTAGACGAGTTGATAGTAAGAAAATTTCTTTAAAGCTCTATCATACAATTTTTCGAGAAACAAAAAATATAACAAACGGAAAAAAGCCTAAAATACCTTCGAACTATTGGAAACAGAGGTACATACCACTCTCTTCAGGCCCCACTTGTGGGATTACACTAGGTATGTTACATTGTTACTCTGTTTCACTTACAAAACACTTTTGTTAAGACGTATATTGAATACCTAAAGAATAAGGCGCAAACAAGTCGTTACAAACTACTAATCTAGCAGGTCTTACAGTTGCAAAATATCATATTTTTCTTTTTTGCCCCATCAGTAGTCTCTGTGGAAATTGGCTTAGACTTTGGTGGAATATTTATAGACAAGTTTGTAAAACAGACTAATCAATTACTTGGAATGATGTTCTTCACCAAATAATTCAAAACATACTAATTAATTAAGCAGGAAAACACATATCAAACAAAATTTTAAATAAAATTCCACACGGTATTGGAAATTTGTCACAAAATTCTGCAGAAATATTTTCTACAGAGAGTGTTACATAACGGGCCGGGTCAATTAATTCACATCATCTTGCGTAACACACACTACAGAGATATATAGTCGATGACCTCGATATGAACAACAACATCTAGAGAAAATGAGGTCATAGGGAGTATTATTTTGTTAAGTCTTCTTCATGCTCTAAAAAGTCTTGTGGAACACTACAAAATGATGTGTAACACGTTGTTAGAAGTGACTAGTACTCATTCATGGACCATAAGTGACTGAAAATTGACTTAACACTTGGGACAACTTTTATTGCAACCACAAATTATTACCCCATTTTATTTGTCTGGATGTGTTTCTTTTCTTTCGTTAATTTATACCTCATAGTCCCATGCATAGACAAGTCAACAACGCTACTTTATGAAATACTGTTTAGTTAATTGTTTACTTTATTTAATGTGGAGGTCATTGTAATAATTAAGAATTGGAATAGTGTTTGGTTAATTATAGCGCATCCTTTCGTACGTGACAACTTATTTATATCATGACAATTATCATGAACCCACACCATTATTTTTACGTTTACCTTTTTTATTCTTCTTTCTATTTTTATTCTTTCATTATTAAATATTCTAAAGTCTACCAAACGGTAAAACTTTTTGCATTATACAAAATATATTGTTGGGTGTTAATAAAAAGATCAAATTTATTTTTTGGTGTATTCTTTAAATTACAAGCACTACAACAAACACTACAATAAAAACAACTTTTAGCGGTAATAAAAAAGTTTTTACCGGCATTAGTTAATTGTCATTAGATTCAATGTCGCTAAAGACTTTAGAGACATATACAAAGATTGTTAATTGCCGCTAAAAATACATATTTAGCGACAATTAAACTTAATTAATTGTTGCTAAAGATCATTTTTGATATAGTGAAATCAATACTATTTTAATATCATTATATTAACTTATCAAAATAAGCGCAACTATTAAAGTTTTGAGATTTATGTCGCTAAAGAGAGCTTTTTCCTTCTGCCAAACAGCTTGGAAACGCTGAAATTGAGTTGGAATGAACTTTTTCCAAAGACCCACCGGAGCAACACTCTGTTAATGGAATTGGATATTTCATACACAGGAATCTCTGGTGAGCTGCCTCATTCAATTGGCACCTTCAGTTCCTTGAACAATTTCACAGGGAATCTTCCTCCATTATGTGCACAGAACACTTCATTGAGTACCATTGTCGTAAATGGTAATCGATTTTAATTATTGTTCATTTTTTTCCTCACTTGACTTAGTCAAGCAATAGTTTCTCTCATTGGAAATTTCTTACAAGTTTTGCAGAAAAATTTTCTACATAATGGGACCAATTTCACATCATCTTGCGTTAGTAACACACATCAGAGAGATAGTTAATGACTTCGAAATGAACACAACATCTAGAGAAAATTAGGACATAGGGAGTATTATTTTGTTAAGTCTTCTCCATCCTCTTACAAGTCTTATGGAACACTACAAAATATGAGTAACAAGTTGTTAGAAGTGAGTAGTACTCATCTTGTAATTCAATTGTTCATCAGTCCCGATTCATTATAATCTTTTTTTTTCCTCTAGTCTTAGTGGAAATTGGCTCAAAGGCTTACAAGTCATTGTCCGCTAGTTACAATACTGTATCACGTTTTTCCTTAGGTGGAATCGAATATTGATGGATTTTCCCTCATTAACTTAAAAAATGTGAAAACTATTGTGTACCTAACAAGTTTGAAAATAGCAGAAGAGACAACTAATTACTAACTAGGAATATTGACCTTTTATGATTGTATAAATTCCATAGAAAAATTGCATAAAAATTTATTGCATTCTCATAATTGGTTTCTCTGTTAACTGTTCTCATAATTGGTTCAATGACACGTCTTGACTTTATGATTATATAGATTCCGTAGAAAAATTGCACTAAAATTTATTGCATTCATACAACTTGGTTTCGCTTGATTAAAGTGTCCTTTCTTGTCATATGGAAGATGAAATATTGAAATGGAGTAACATCATGTCTTTATTGCTCATTTATTATGATTTTTTTCTCAATTTACATGGTCATACAATAGTTTCTCTCTTTGAAAAGTATTGTGGAAAATAGAAGAAGAGATGTTGATGGAAAGTTAGACAAGAATGACTTAAACTAGGAGTTCAAATTTCTACCTATCCATCGATACTAATGTTAAATTGCTATAATATTTTCAACTTAAAACACTTAATTTAGTATATTTTCTATAATTATAATGTTATATTATATTTATTTATTTAATTTAAAATATAGTGTACTACATAATTTAGCATTCATGTGCAATGCACGTGCATCAAAGCTAGTACTATCTTAAAATCTATGTAACTTAGATTATTTTAAAATGTTAACAGGTACGTGTTAGATTCTTCAAAAGTTATGTATTTTTTAAGGAACCAACATTGGTGCAACATCATCATATTTTTGGAGAGCCTGAGCAACATAGTTCATTTATACAAGAAAATTGGAAAAAGAAGTGCAATAAGCATATAGAAGAAGCATGAAATAGAAAGAGTAATATTGCTTAATCAGCTAGTACTGTAGCTTATCGTAATCACTAGTAATTGATGAATCACACTTGAAGCATATCATGAATTTGGGTTAAAGGCTTAGAAGTTATCGTCTGCTAGTTAATACGAGACGGTCCTATATATGAAGAATAATGGAGTTTCCCTCATTAACTTAATGTGAAAAGTCTTGTGTACCTAACAAGTTAGTTAATGTTCAAATACTTTTAACTAAAATCTATCTATAGTTTTATAAAACATTACATTTTAAAATAAAATGACAAAAGTGAATAAATTAATCAGTGGATTTACATGGGAATCAGTGGTCATAGGCTACATTTCACTACAAGTCTACGACAAAAACAACTTTTAGCAGCAATAAATATGCACATTAACAAAGAGTGCTAAAACCTTTACTGGTATTAATTAATTGTCATTGGATTCAATGTCTCTATAGGCTTTAGGGACACTTACAAAAAATGCTAATTGCCGCTAAAAATACATGTTTAGTAGCGATTAAGCTATAGTCGTTAATTAATTACCCCTAAAGATCATTTTTGATGTAGTGTAGATCACTACACCTTTATCTTGAGTCGAGGGTCCACTGCTAGAAAACTGTACATTACCTGGGAATTTCATTTGGGGATTATTTTCGCAGAAATTTCCTATGAATTTTCATGCGAAAATATGAAATTCCTAAATTCTAGACTTCTCTACATGCGAAAAATAATTTCCCAGAAAAATTGGTAGGTAACTTTGGCGTCATTTTTACAAAATTATTACCTAGGAATTATATGAGAAAAATAATTTGCAAGTAGCATTTTCATAGGTAAATTCTCAAGTAATAAAAAAAATTATTTTTTTAGTATGTTTGCAAGAAAATTCCTAGAAAAACCTATATGCGGATTTAGCTAGAAATAATTACTTGAAAATTTATTTGCAAATAATTTTATATGTGTTATTGCCTGGGGATTTATGTTCTACGAATTTTGTTGGGTATTTATTTCTTGAGGATTTACTTGGGAATTTTCTTACTTGGAGAATTACTTGGGGATTTTATTGCTGTGAATTTGGATGAAGATTTTTAGAGGAATGCATGCTTGAATTTTTTTTAAATACAATTTAATTGGAAGTATTTTCTTGGAATCTAAGGATGTTTTTATTTGGAGTGTTCAAGAAATATTTTCTTTAAAATATATTTAACAAAATCTAAAACTATAATAATATAAAAAATAACAATGACATTAGAAAGAATTTTATTGTTAAATATATACTCACCTTTTAGATTAAATAAATTATTATACAATAATATTAATCTAACACTATATTGGAACATTACCACAAATGTCATGAACAATATTTTTAACCTATATATAGTTACAATATTTAGTCCTAAAAACCAATGGTGCCATTTTATTTTTTTTGAAAGATACAAAGCATTAAAATTATATGGATAGTTATTTATCCTTAGAAAAATAACTATCATAAATATATTTATTTGATTAGATATTACTTTATATTAAATTTCGTATTATTGAATAAGTCAATCACTGTTTAAGTAGAGTAAAATTAAATTATCTACATTATTAATGTGAATTTTAATCAACCCCTAGTTGATAGAATTATATTAAATGAAAAATAAATAAATTTTAACTATATATCAAATTTATATATAATTTTTTCTTACAAGCATTAAATATGATATAATTTCTCTATAGTAAGTTATTAAATGTTATTTATTTGCAAATATTTATTATTAATTATGTTAAAATATAATTATTAAAAGATAAATTAAAATTATAAAACCACAATTACCTAATAAGATGTACTATCAATTATTGGTTATAACTTTCTTGCACTTTAATTTAACTTATAGATTTATTTATATTTTCAATTATTTATTTATAGAACTTTGTATGTATAATATAAATTTTGTCTACGTTTAATATGCTTAGCTATGGATATTATCTCATAGAAAGTGTAAGCATAAAATTTTCATGATATGTTGGATGATGGTGATTTATTTTAAATATATAGTTTCACTTTTTAAGAGTTAAATCAAATAAACTTTAGCCAACATTTAAGATATATTTTTTTACCTTATTGATATGACATGAAAAGATTAGCATTTATAATGCTACGACTAAACACAAGTAGAATAAAATTTCAAAGAGCAACAATAAATGGGTGGGCACCAACAAATTCAACTGGGCACTCTGGTGTGGGGAGTGGGGTGAGTGGTGTTAGATGTAACTGGGAAATAATAATTAATATTATTTACAAGAAATTTTTAAAGATTTATTAGAATATTTTTACGCGGATTTACTTGCGAATAAATTGGAAAAATATTGGGATATTTTTGGTGTTTTTTGCAAGAAAATTCGCATGTTATTTACCTACGAAATTTAAATCCCTAGGTAAATTACTTGGGAATTTTGAAATTCACAGGAAATAATTAACTACGAAGGTTTTACCTTCGAATTCTTTTTGATAGAAAAATCCATAGGAAACATATTTTCGTGCGAATTTTCATTAATAATCCCCAGAAAATCCCTAATGTAATTCACATTTTTCTTGTAGTGGTCTACGAAAACAGCCTCTCTACTACTTTGGCTATCCTCCATCTCTTCATGTTTGAACTGTTTCATTTAGATGGAGTTTCCCGCATTAACTAAACTAGTATACGTGCCCGCACGTTGTGCGGTTAGTTGATAAATATAATTGTGTATACTAATTTATTGACAACTTTAAAATT
>NW_026029147.1:0-278 GCF_019186545.1 Solanum stenotomum | reverse complement strand
TAAAATAAACAAAGACACATGTCTTTCTGCCCAGATGAGCGGAAAATCAGGAGTGGTGTAGAGGTCCAATTCTGCAATTGCTCATCAGGTTCTGCATCACGGATGCTTGATGTCCCAGCCTCTTCCTCGATGACCGCATCAATCTCCTCAAAAAGGCCCAAGATTCCTTCCCCGAGACTATCGTCATTGACATATCCTCGCACCGGGAATGACTGGTACAGATGAGGAATTGGCCTGACCAATGTTTGACCAACATTCTTGTTCTTCATCTCTGTTTC
>NW_026029146.1:0-856 GCF_019186545.1 Solanum stenotomum | reverse complement strand
AATCGAAGAGGACCACAAGAGGTCACGTGGTAATTCAGCAATATCTGGAGTAAATATTATTGAAGAAGATCCCACAAAATCAAAGAAAAGAAAGAAAGCATCTGGTCCAAAGAGCAATCCTCCTAAGAAGAAATTCAATGGAAGTTGCTTCAACTGTGGCAAACGTGGTCATAAGGCTACTGAATGTAGGGGTCCGAAGAAGGACAAAAAGAAGGATCAAGCAAATTTGGTTGAATCCAAATGAGAGATGGACGGTCTTTGTGCAATGCTTTTAGAATGCAACTTGGTTGGAAATCCAAGAGAATGATGGATAGATTCTGGTGCCTCATGCCATGTTTGTGCCAACAAAGCATTATTTTCATCATATACTCCAGCACCTACAGACGAGAAGTTGTTTATGGCAAATTTCGTTGTTGCAAAAGTGGAAGGAACTGGCAAGATCCTCTTAAAGATGACATCAGGCAAGATGGTGACTTTGAACAGGGTCTCGTATGTTCCAGAATTGCGAAAAAACCTAGTTTCTATACCAGTTCTGACTAAAAATGGATTCAAATGTGTATTTATTTCTGATAAAGTTGTAGTAAGTAAGAATGAGATGTATGTAGGAAAAGGTTACCTCACTAAGGGCCTTTTTAAACTCAATGTAATTGCAGTTGATATGAATAAAGATTCTGCTTCTTCTTACTTGCTTGAGTCTAAATTTATATGGCATGGACATTTGGGACACGTTAATAACAAAACCTTGCAAAAACTGATTAACTTAAATGTTTTGCCTAAATTTGAGTGCAATAAATCAAAATGTCAAGTTTGCGTTGAATCTAAGTATGATAAGTGTCCTTATAAATCTGTTGCAAGG
>NW_026029145.1:0-845 GCF_019186545.1 Solanum stenotomum | reverse complement strand
GAGCACTAAAAGTAGGATTTATTTCGGCAAAGTTATTAACCAGATATTGAAAGCTAATTGGTCACAAATACCCTGACCATATATGTTCGAAATGCAATGGAGAAGATAATATAATTCCAGACGTCCAGCTGGAATAAGAGATAAAGACGGAAGCCTAAAAGATAAGATAAGAAGATGATGAGAAGATAAAGATGAAGAAAAAGAAGACATATGGCAAAAGTAAATAGTATTAGTATGTAAAAAGTCATGAAAGTGTGTCATAAAGTATGTGTATTATATAAAGTGTGTCATAAAGTAGGTGTATTATATATGTAAAAAGACATAAAGTGTGACATTGTGTTATAAAGTAGGTAGATGTGTCATAATGTAGATATACTATATTATATATTATATTAGGCACATTATTAAGTAGTAGGTGTACGTGTAGTATTAAGAAGGATTGTAAAGTAAGAACTTCCTTTCTATATAAAGGAAGGTATATGTAAATGAAGAGGCAGGCAATGCCTAATATATAAAAATCCCTTTCAAAAACTCTCTCAACTAAAAACTAATATTTTAAAAGATAATGGAGCAACAATTTGAAATCAAACCAGATATTTCAGATAGCATGAATAAGCAAGAGGCAAAGGTATATTGTTCAAAAAATATGCGGAACTAATTTCATATATTCCTGAATATCATATATATGATTGAGTAAATTTATGTTAGTTAGTATGTATTAGAATTATTTGAATCATGATTTCTAGTTTATTATCACACTGGAAACAAGGAGAAAATTTTTATACTATGTCATCCTAATGTTGAAATCGGTAGGCGAGAAAGTCGTTTAGGGGAGTAAACAAAGT
>NW_026029144.1:0-1745 GCF_019186545.1 Solanum stenotomum | reverse complement strand
GGATGAATAAATGTCATAGCTGAGAGTGCCCTACTTTGTTCTAGTGTTCTATTCGCGATAGTAGTCTTTTATGTGCATGACTAAATTTGATGTTACTTTGGGGAAGCCAGCAGTCTTTGTGCTTTCAATATTTTTGTTTAGTTTTTGGTGATACTGTTATATCTACGATATTTTGAATAATGTATTTCCTTGTTTTGCTTGAATAAATGGTTTTCCTCAACACTCACTGATAGCGTCATTAGAGTTCTTACTATTGAAAAATTAGATAGCTTATTCAAATAGCTAGTTAATACTGTAGCTTGTTCAGATAGTTAGAATAATGAACTTAATTAACCACTGTGTACAGAATAAGTTGAATTAGTTAGATAGTCTAGAAGCTTCTACTTGATCCATATACGTGTATATATACATACATCATTACTTGGAATGAGATACTTTTCTTCTTCCCCAAACAATCTCTTCAATTTCATTTTCTCTGCTCAAGTCTGGCTTTCATACAGTTCATGTGACCTCCATTAATGGAGGTCTGATTAGCTCAATCACTCACTTTTAACATGGTATCAGAGCTCAGTGTGCTCATCGCCTAACCGTATTTTACATAGTTTTCAATTTCTTTCCCCAAAATTCACTTGATTCTCATCTAATCTCTTCTTCCTGAATTTCTCTGTTCATCATCCATGGCGGAAAGCAATTCAACCAATTCAACTGATGGAACTAATCCACTCTACATTCACCCAGCGGAAAGTGCTGGATCTACAGTGGTGCCATCTGTTTTCGACGGCACTGGATACAGATCATGGAGGAGAGGCATCCTCCGAGGTATTTCAGTGAAGAACAAAATGGACTTCATCACTGGAAAATGTGTGAAGCCACCTGCAACAGATCCTACATACAGTCTATGGGAAAGATGTGATGATATGGTCGTTTCGTGGATTTTGAATTCACTCTCCACAGACATCGCAGATAGCCTTCAATACATCAACAACGCAAAGGAATTATGGCAAGAGTTGGAAGACAGGTACGATCAACCAAATGGAGCAAAATGTTATCAGATCCAGCGAGAAATCAATGATCTAACCCAAGGTACTCTCGACATTACTGGATACTACACAATGCTGAAGAAACTATGGGAAGAGCTCAATGCTTTGGACACCAGTATTCTGTGTAATTGTGTGTGCACATGTGGAGAAAAGACTAACTCACACAAGGCTAAACAGGACAAGCAATTGATCCATTTCTTATGGGGCTGAACGAGATTTACACTGTGGTTAGAGGGAGTATTCTGATGATGAATCCCTTACCAACTATAGCACAAGGATTTTCTATTCTTATTCGGGAGGAGAAAGAACGTGAAGTCAGGCCACCAAGTCAGTCCATCATTGAATCTACCTCTCTAAATGTTGGAGCTCACAATGCAGGTAGAAACCAGTTCAGGACAAACTACACTCAACACACAAACATCAACAACTCAAGGGGCTACTACAATCAACATCAAAATGTTGGTACGAGTGGAAATAATCTTACAGAACAAACAAGCAAACAAACAAATCTTCTCAACTGTTTTGTGACTATTGCAAAAAGCAAGGACACATTAAGGAAAAATGCTATTAGTCTAATCACGGTAAGAAGTGGCAAAATACATTCGTATCCCTTTCTTAATTATTCGCAACATTGACATTTATGCAACCTTTCTGAATACACTTCTAAAAGGGAATGAAATATCTGATAGCTTGTCATTTCATCTT
>NW_026029143.1:0-381 GCF_019186545.1 Solanum stenotomum | reverse complement strand
GGGTTAGGGGTTAGGGTTTAGGGTTTAGGATTTAGTGTTTAGGGCTTAGGGTTTGGGGTTTATAGTTTAGGGTTAGGGTTTAGGATTAGGGCTTAGGGGTTAGGGTTTATGGTTTAGGTTTCATAGTTTATGGTTAAGGGGTTTAAGGTTTAGGGTTTAGGGTTTAGAGTTTAGGGTTTATGGTCTAGAGTTTACGGTTTAGGGTTTAGGGTTTAGGTTTTATGGTTTAGGCTTTAGGGTTTTGGGTTTAGGGTTTAGCGTTTAGGGTTTAGGGTTTAGGGTTTAGGGTTTAGTGTTTAGGGTTTAGGGTTTGTGGTTTATGGTTTAGGGTTAGGGTGTAGGATTAGGGCTTAGGGTTAGGGTTTATGATTTAGGTTTCAT
>NW_026029142.1:1692-2886 GCF_019186545.1 Solanum stenotomum | reverse complement strand
AGCTGCAATCTCAACCTACGAACAAAGCGCCTAACTCGCTCCTCCTCTGTAGGTAATATCATCTCAGCATAACGGGAGAGCTCGTGGAACCTAGTCTCGTACTCTGCCACCGACATGGAGCCCTGCTCCAACCTGCAGAACTGATCCCTGAGGCGGTCTCTGACACTACGACGAATAAACTTGGTCAAGAAAGCCTCGGTAAACTCATCCCATCATACCGGTGGAGATCCAACTGGCCTGGTCTGAATGAATGTGCGCCACCACTGCCTGGGTGGCCCATCTAGCTGGTAAGCAATGAAGTCGACCCCTCTAGACTCCACAAGGCCTAAACTACGAAGCCTCTCATGGCAAGTAGTAAGAAACTCGTGGGCATCCTCACCCACAGCCCCAGAAAACCTCGGTGGTGTCAACCTGAGAAACACACCAAGCATCTTCTGGTCCTCAAGCGGCATAGGTCTATCCGCTGCCAAGGGCTGTACTCCCTCAGGTGGTACCTAGACCTGAGGTGACCTCACTGAAGGCTGATGCTGCGGTACTAGTGCTGGTGTAGCTAGGGCGGGTGGCTGTAGCATCCCCCCAAGCACACCTAAGAGCTGAGCAATAGCGGCCTGGAGATCTGGAGTCAAAACTAGTCCGGGTGGCGGATGCGATGGCCCTGGCCCCACCGGCTGATCTGGTGTACGAAGTGCTGAAGGATCTGCTACTGGCTCTGGATCCTCCTCTCTCTCCTGGACTGATGCTGCGGCCCTCTCTCGACCTCGGGGTCGGCGTCTACCCCCAGCTGGGGCTCTGACTACAGGCCTAGGTGCATCACCCCCAGCCGCGCCACCTCGCGATCGAACAATCCTACGAAGAGTGAAACAAGTGAGATCTTAAGGAACCAATAAGACACATGCTGCACGAAAGTGAAACAAAAGAGGAAATCTTTCTAAGGACATCCTGTAGCCTCCCGAAGATAAGTTACGGACGTCTCCGCACCGATCCGCAAGACTCTACTAGACGTTAGCTCTGTACAAGTGAGGCCAGTGAACCTGAGGCTCTGATACCAACTTGTCACGACCCGATTTCTCGAGTCATGATGGCACCTACTATACCCTACCAGTAGGTAAGCCAACCCGTAACCCAGAACATCAATCAATGAGCAAAAGGGCAGAAACTAGCGAAAACAATAATCTAAACAAGAATAACAAGGCG
>NW_026029142.1:0-1507 GCF_019186545.1 Solanum stenotomum | reverse complement strand
TCAAAAGAAGGCTGGAACTAATCACCGCTGGTAACTGGTACTGGGACCTGCATCACGAAATAGATGCAGAGCGTAGCATGAGTACCAACACAACAGGTACTCAGTAGGCATCATTGGCCGACTGAGCAAAAAGGGTAAAAACAATAAGAAAGGATAGAATCTAGACACAGAGAGGTCAAAGCGGATAAGAAAAGAAAGCACACGAGCATACCAGAAACAAACTAAGTACAACTAGACTAAACCTAACTGGACCCCCATAAGCCCAGAAGGTACACTCGTACACAAGCTTAAATAAAACCTGAATGAACCCCCATAAGCTCTACAGGTACATGAAAAAGCTAAGTCTACTGAGAAAGAAGAAAATCGGGCTCTCAGCCTAAAGTAACTAAGATAATCCATCAGACTCCACCCAGCCAGCATTGCACTCCCAGCCCAGCTAGAAAGAGTGACCCTAGGGGGCACCCAACCAAACAGTCCACTCCCAGCCCAACTCGAAAGAGGGACCCGTGAGTGAGGTAGATATCGCGAGTCGTCCTACCGTGCAGTCAGCTCCCAGCCCAGCTAGAAAGAGCGACCCGGGGACACCCAGCCAGCAGCACATTCCCAGCCCAACTAGAAAGAGAGGACCGGGGGCGATCGCCGATATCACCGAGTCTACCCAACCAGCGATACGTTCCCAGCCCAGCTAGAAAGAACGACCCCGGGGGTGGTGGTATCTCTAATAGGATCCAATCCCACAATAACCACCGTGGAACGCCGTCCACTCTAAGAAATCACATAAAAGGCTACAAGCCTACTATCTCAATCCCACGCCTCTAGTGATACACCAAACCTTCGAGAATGCGCCGGAACCGCAAAATGCGAGGGAGAAGATACAGAAGTGCAGCAAGTAGCGATAACGCCTAATCTAAGGCTCAAACTATCAGACTCAAGTCTGCTATTCCAGTCTACAAGGAGCTAAGTCATCCGAACGACGTCGGCAGAAAGTCAAGGCTATCCAGCCCACACGGGTCATAAGTCTAAGGCAATGCTAGCCTAACCTAGACTAAGGACATCATGCTTACGGTTAAGGATGAACAAGGCATACAATACAAAGCATACAAGCATATAATGGCATTTAGCACATAGACATGCAACTCTACTAAACCGGTTAACATGATACTATACTCGAAATGTGGCCAATCGATCCTAACATAAGGTATCTAATCAAAGTAAGGTAGTAAACTAGTATCCACCCCCAATTCACTCCAATCAACATGTTTTCACACAATTAGGCTCAATCTAAAAGAAGGAAAGCCGTAGCCTACCTTAAGGCCAACCGTGCGCTCTCCAAATCACTTTACCGGAGCTTTCCCTTTCCGAACAGTCTCAAAACGCTGCCCCGCTATCAAAAATAGAGTCAAAACGTTACTATGGTCATTTAGACACCAAAATCATAACAAACGGAGACGGGTCAATTTTGGAGTCAAAACGGGAATAGTGGGACCCGCACCGAACTGTCCGAATT
>NW_026029141.1:0-2887 GCF_019186545.1 Solanum stenotomum | reverse complement strand
CAAGTGAAAGTCGAGCACCAAAGGCCCGATGGTTTAGCTCAGAGGATAGAACTTTCAAAATGGAAGTGGGAGATGATCAATATGGATTTCATCACAGGGTTGCCAAGGTCTCGTAGACAGCATGATTCTATTTGGGTGATTGTCGACAGAATGACAAAGTCAGCGCATTTTCTTCCGGTAAAGACTACCAATTCAGCAGAAGATTATGCCAAGTTGTATGTTCAATAGATAGTGAGACTTCATGGAGTCCCAATCTCCATTATTTCCGATAGAGGTGCACAATTCACTGCACAGTTCTGGAAATCTTTTCAGAAAGGCTTGGGTTCGAAGGTGAACTTAAGTACCGCCTTTCATCCTCAGACTGATGGGCAAGCAAAGTGCACTATTTAGACTCTAGAAGATATGTTGAGAGCTTGCGTGATCGATTTCAAAGGCAATTGGGACGATCACCTACCTCTCATTGAGTTTGCCTACAATAACAGTTATCACTCTAGCATCCAAATGACTCCTTACGAAGCTCTTTATGGGAGAAGATGTAGATCTCCTATTGGATGGTTTGAAGTTGGCGAAGCACAGTTGATAGGACCAGATTTAGTTCACCAAGCAATGTAGAAGGTAAAAGTGATTCAAGGAAGGTTGAAAATGGCACAGAGTCGCCAGAAATCCTACGCTGATATTAGGAGAAGGGCGTTAGAGTTTGAAGTAGATCATTGGGTATATTTGAAAGTTTCACCCATGAAAAGGACTACGAGGTTTGGTAAGAAAGGAAAACTTAGTCCCCGGTATATTGGACCTTACCGCATAGCCAAGAGGATTGGCAATGTTGCTTATGAGTTAGAGTTACCACAGGAACTAGAAGAGGTTCATCCGGTTTTTCACATCTCCATGTTGAAGAAGGGCATAGGCGATCCTTCATTGATCCTACCAACTGAAAGTATTAGAATCAAGGATAACTTATCTTATGAGGGGATGCCTGTTCAGATTTTAGATCGTCAAGTTCGTAGGTTAAGAACGAAAGATGTAGACTCAGTAAAGGTCCTATGGAGGAACCAATTTGTTGAGGAAGCTACTTGGGAAGCCGAAGAGGACATGAAGAAGAGATATCCACATCTCTTTGAATCCTGAGGAAACGCAGATTAAGGTACTAATTTCCTTCTTAGTGCTCTTTTAATTATAATGAGTATGTTGTGGTTGTTGTTGCGGTTGCATGATTGTTTGTTAGGTGTTGAGTCGATGTTACACCCTTAGCTTTGTAAGAATAACCTCATTCATGGACGAATGTTCCCAAGGGGGAGATATTGTAACATCCGGTAAGTTGAAATAACTAAGAAGAGGCTTAGAATTTGAAACTTTTAATTTTTGGAAGGAATTTGAAAATCTGGAAAATTTTGGTTAAAGTATGGAAAACGTGAGTTTTTGGCCAATTTTGAGCAGTCACAACTTCCAGCTCAGGATGATTTAGGAGTAGTTCCAGCTATGGTTGTAAAGCTTGTGGAGTGATCTTTCCAACGCCACCGAGTTTACTTGATTCCGAGTTCGTATGAGCGAGTTATGGCCATTGAAATTTGGGCAGTTGGCAAGGAATCCGTCCGGAAATTTTAAGGGCATTTTGGTCTTTTCCCTAGACAATTATTTTGGGATTATATTGTTGTATAGGGCTGATCTTTGGACCATTTTGTTCAATTTTAAGAGAGTAAAAGCTAGGGTTGAGAGTAAAGAAGAGAAGAAGAAGAGGAGATCAACTAGTTTCCGTCAAAGTTCCGTCGTGAAAATCGTCGGGGATGATCCCTATCAAGATATGTGAGTTATTTGTGTGGGTTGATCCTTTTCCCCACACACCAAGCTCATTTTATGATTTGAGAAAGGATTGGATATGTTGTTGAAGTTGTTAGGTGTTGTTGATGTTGTTGATGTTGTTGATTGTGTTGTTGAAGTTCTTGTTGGTTGTGGGTCATGATTTGGTTGTGTTCTTGAGTTGAAATCTATTGTATATTGAGGGATTTTGTGATCCCTAATAGGTGGGATTGGAACCTTTAAAGTAAGGATGGTTTAGAGTTGAAGAAAAGAGGGAGAAAAGTCGAATTTTCGGGGCTAGGGATTGGCGCGTCGCGCCTGCCAGTGCGCCCCAAGAAGGGCTCTGAAGCCCAGCCCTTGGGGCGGCACGCCACTTAGAGCGCCAGCAGGTGACCTCTGACCTTCGAGGGCTGGCGCTCCGCGCCTTGCAGAGCGCCAAGGGCGCCAAGTTTCCCCCATTCTTTCACACTTTCTCATGCATGTTCCTAGGTGTTATACCTATGTTTCCTAGTTGTTTCCAACACTCAAATGTACATTTAAACCTCCCGAACTCATCTATAAACATGCGAATATATATCTTGAATCCATAATCCAATTCAAGGCGGGTTAGTATCAATGTTAAGGGAAGTTAGAGTCAAGTCAAGTAAAGTCAAGAAGTAAGTTCAAGCAAGTCTTTAAAGCTTTTCAAGAGTCGTTATTGAACGTCTTAACGTCGTTTCAAGTTTTAGGTCAAGTAAATAGTTTCAAGACAAGAAAAGTGTATAGGGTCTCAATCTAAGTGAAGAGTCTCAAGTTTCAAGCTAAGACAAGAGCATAAAGTCAAGTCCATTTCTCCAAAATTATTAGGGAACTATGTACTTCCCAAAGGAGCCTCTAAATGTTTTTACATTTAAGTAAGAAAGGAACCATGTTTTCCAAAAGTGCCTTTGGGCTAAGGTTTGAGTAATTATCTCAATCAAAGAAAGAAGTTAATTTAAAAGCATGAGCCAAAGTATTTTTGTGTCACACCCCGAGCCTACACCCTGGACGGGGCCGGCACCCGGAGACCCTTTCTGGCCCCAAGCAAACCCTTGGCCTAGCTTTCTTAACTCAG
>NW_026029140.1:0-325 GCF_019186545.1 Solanum stenotomum | reverse complement strand
ATATAAGTGCAAAAACTAATTAATATTCGTTTCCAACTTTCAAAGAATAGTTGACTAGTTGCATTGAATTTTTAATTTACCCACTTCTTTTAGATTTAAAATTTAATGATTGAATTCACTTGGCAAGTTGGTGTACCACTTATGTCTTATAAATATGAAGACTTTTACTTTGAATCAATATACAAAAATAAAAAGATATTCATTGAGATTTGAGATAGAGTAACTTTGTATAAAAGATGAAGAAGGAATCAACCATTGTATTCACTCTTCTTTGGGTGTTCATTTTTCTCGGTAAAATTTCTTCTCCTTTTCCCCTCCTCTTCTC
>NW_026029139.1:0-293 GCF_019186545.1 Solanum stenotomum | reverse complement strand
GCTCGCCTGATGCCTGCTCCTGCTTGCTGTCGCTTCTCGCTGTCGATGGTGGTCCTCCAATCTCCGCGGATCAAATCATTCTATCCTCCATTCGTGATTCGACCATTGATGGCAACCTCTGTAAGTTCTTGTATTTTTTTTATTTTTTATTTTTTAAATTCAGAATTCTATATGTGCAGTGTGCCAAACAGATTTTTTTTGAGTTTTTGCTTTGATTTGTGTTTATTGTCAGTCTTTCTAATGTTAAATTTGTGCTTGCTCTCCGTTTGCACTTTCAGGAGCCGGAGACAATT
>NW_026029138.1:0-293 GCF_019186545.1 Solanum stenotomum | reverse complement strand
CATAGTGATGATTTGGAGAAGGAAGTTTCCCCAATGAAATGGCAAATAATAAAGTTGATGCATATGGAGTTGGTAGATGTGTTGCTACTTTCTTGAATTGCACAAAGTCGTTTTGAGCCTTTTATGTGGAGTTGATGTTCCTCCTTCATGTATGCTCTTATGTTGATGTTATGTGTTGTGTATTGTGAGCTGCTAGTTGGGTCATTGAGTCCACAGAATTGTTTTATGTGTCATTCGAGGACGAATGTTCCTATGTGGGGGATAGTGTAACGACCCTCAAAATAAAGTAGGAT
>NW_026029137.1:0-1073 GCF_019186545.1 Solanum stenotomum | reverse complement strand
TAGGATTGATGATCTATTTGATCAACTTTGGGGTGCCGTGGCATTTTCTAAGTTTGATTGAAGATCCGGCTACCACCAGTTGAGGATTAGGGCAGCGGACGTCCCTAAAACTACATTTAGGACTCGTTACGGCCACAATGAGTTCCTAGTGATGTCTTTTGGGTTAACCTACGCCCCTGCCGTGTTCATGGACTTGATGACTAGGGTGTTTAGGCCGTACCTGGATTTGTTTGTCATAGTCTTCATAGATGACATTCTAGTATACTCGCGGAGCCGGGATGAGCATGAGCAGCATTTGAGGATAGTGCTCCAGCATTTGAGAGGCCAGCGACTTTATTCCAAGTTCTCAAAGTGCGAGTTTTGGATTCAGTTCATAGCATTCTTGGAGCACGTGGTGTCTAAGGATGGCATTATGGAGATCCCTCTAAAATTGAGGCCATTCGTGATTGGGCCAGGCCCACCTCTGTGACTGAGATTCGTAATTCCGTCGGATTGGCAGGCTACTACAGGCGTATTGTTGAGGAGTTTTCTACTATAGCCGCACATTTGACTCGGTTGACTCACCAGGATGTTCCCTTTGTGTGCTCAGAGGAATGTATGAGTAGCTTTCTGAGGCTTAAGGAGTTGCTTACCACCGCTCCTATATTGACTCTTCCAGTTGTGGGCGAGGGGTTTACTGTTTATTGGGACGCATCCGGCATTGGTTTGGGTTGTGTACTGATGCGGCAGGGCCGCGTTATTGCTTATGTGTCGAGGCAACTTAAGCCGCACGAGCGCAACTATACCACTCATGACTTAGAGCTGGCGGCGGTAGTTTTTGCTCTTAAGATTTGGAGGCATTACCTGTATGGAGTTCGATGCGAGATATATACTGATCACAGGAGACTTCAGTACATTTTGAGCCAGAGAGATCTTAATTCGAGACAGCGCCATTGGATTGAGCTCCTGAAGGACTATGACCTCTCTATTCCCTACCATCTCGGCAAGGCAAATGTAGTAGCGGATGCCTTGAGTTGGAAGGCAGTGAGTATGGGTAGTCTAGCCATTCTTTCTACTACAGCGCGACCATTATC
>NW_026029136.1:0-5688 GCF_019186545.1 Solanum stenotomum | reverse complement strand
TCTTAAAATATTATCATGATTTTTTTTTCCAGATCCTATAACTTCCCTACTGAGTCCAATATACTGACACATTGCCATAAATTTTGTATATTAGATAGATGTTATTGATTGAAAGAGAACATTGTCGATGAAAGGTAATTTGAGTACTTCACAATTTGCTTTGTGAATTGAGCTCACTCTGTTAGATTTTTAATATTTGTGTTTCACACTGGAAATATCTAGGAAATAAATGCTGAGTCATTTATTACTTTTAACCCCTCCAAAGACAATTCTCTATGCATTGTACTATAATGGTCAATTTAACTCATTAGTTATGCAGAGTTTTGGAAGTCTTGTACTCTGATTACTTACTTGCAAGTTTGAATTGACCATACATGGTCGGATGGTCCTCCTTATTGTTCTCAATAGATACTTCTAAAATTTTGTGTTTTCGTCAAATAAATTGATGTGAAGTATATGCGTGCATATAGATTACTTGATCTTCGTTAAATATTGCATATTATTATTGTAATTTATAACGTAGGTATGCGGAAGATGCTGCTTTACTACTGGAGATTTTGTGTGTGCCTATTTTGTGTTGAATGCCCAACTCAACTGTAACTGTGAAGGCCATATTTTTATTTCTGGTAGTTAGTTGTTGGCAAGGGAAGGGAATAGGGAAAAATGATTTTGTTTTCTATTACTTTGCAGCTTCGAGTTCATTGTGTTTAAGCCCTTGGAACTCCAATTGTGGGTGACTACAAGTATGGTTGGTTTGTCCATCGCAAATAGAACATACCAAGAGTAGATGTGTGTCTTATCTAAGGTCCCTTTATTACATCTGCATTGTAGGGAGCTTGTTCTCCCAAATATACCCAATTTTATTGAGCTTCACAGTCGAAAAGCGAAAAAACACTAGGATCATAGCTCAAACTCAGATGTCCTCCAGTTTGTAGCACCAATGCCATCTGCCATGGAAATTAGTTGGAGGCTTATGTACTCTTATTAGATATGACAATAGCAAGAGTCTGTTCAATTGTTTCCCCATGGTTTGCTCTAAGCATTTTTAATTCCTCAGCCAACAAATGAAATACTCAAGTTATATCTGTCTATATATAGGGCATAATTTGGAAACCTTCTAATTTAATTCAATATATTGCAACTCAATATTCAATGTATTTGTTAATGGAAGAGGAAATACTCAAACATATACTTCATGACCTGCATTCATTTGTACACCTCTTCCTTCGATTGTAGATGGTGGTTGCCCGTGCGTGCACGGACCTAATATTTATCTATTTTTGTATTTTATACAACCTTGTGTCAGTGTTGAAACTTGTTTATTGATTAATAATAACATGATTTTAAATTGTTAATATACATACACATACATTACCCGTAGTACACCGACACACATTGATGATTGCTCTGTCGTGCATACACACACATTATTAATATATGCGAAGTTGCAAGTTCTTCAAAAATAATCCACATATGTTTGTGTTATTCATGTGTAACTTACACTAAATTTGGAAAGTAAGAAAGTTCCATTCATTATACAACAAATTGGAAATACAAAATGTTTGACTACACAGTCGTCTAATTAACCAGTTAGAATTATGAATTAGTCCTTGGAATAAATAAAAATGCGTGTGAAAAACATTATGATAGTATTTTATCATAATGATTGAGTTCGTTTCAAAATCAATTACGTTATATTATTTATTCTTAACACGCTTGAGTCATGGAGTATGGTTGATATTACTCAAAGTTGTTATAACAACCTGATGCAATTTTAAATGACAAAAACTTGTGAAAGTATTAATAATGAGCTAGCTTAATAAATAGTACAAGACTAATCTATGAATAAAACACCTAATAATAAGGTAACAATTGGGCCCGTGCGCGCACGGGCAAAAATTATCTAGTATAATAGTAAAGGGAAAAGACTTCTCTTATAGATTATGTAGAAAATACTTATATATAATTATATACAAAATATATAAATACAGAACCTGTCGTAACAATAAATTAGTCTTTTTCGGAAATTCTCGGTAAGAAAGAAGGGGATGTATTTTTTTTCTGTTTTAAGAAAAGGAAAATCTTATTTTCCGAATCATTGTACAATTCAATTTGAATTAGGAATTCTGTGTCCAACTCTAAGCAGCCCTTAACTACATATGCATCTGATCATATATGTATTATCTATTCCAACAAATAATACAAAAGAAGGAGGTTTTTCAATGCGAGATCTAAAAACATATCTCTCTGTGGCACCAGTACTAAGTACGCTATGGTTCAGGGCTTTAGCAGGTCTATTGATAGAGATTAATCATTTTTTCCCGGATGCGTTGACATTCCCCTTTTTTTCATTCTAGTTATTGTCATGAGAAGGAATGAAGAAAATTAGAGATCCAATCAAATATTGGTGATGAATCCCTCTCCCCCTCTTTTCTCTTTTTTCCCTTTTTAGAATAAGGGAGGAAAGAGAAAGAATAAAAAAAGTCGATTCAACATTCGGGCTCAAGTTCGAATTAACTGAATATTAATCATAGAGGAATGGGGGTAGAATAGAAAATGGGGGTCTAGGGCAAGAGTATTATACAAGAAGTTAAATTATTAATATAAGTAAAAATTAAAGGAATCCCATAGTCTAATATGTAAATTACATCATATCCCTAATAATATCTATATTACAAAAATCCCTTGTAAATGGATGCAGCCGGATACATTGGTTCCACCAAGATACATTATAAACGATACATCAAAAACAAATTGTTGTTGCACTAAAAAAGGAAAAAAAAACGTACAAATTATTTTAGTTATATTAATATCCTAGATTTACGCCTAACTGATCCTAATCATAATCATTCCATATCCTAATAGGGATCAGAATCACCAATTTCAAAATTCAAAAATACATCTTCTCCATTGAAGACGATTTTTGAAAAGCCATTGATGTTAAAAAATTCATAATTTCAAAAAGAAACTTGATACAAGATGAATATATCTATTTTGTTGAGGCATTCAGGAATTTGGGCTAGCGAAGTTAATTATGAAGGATACAAAAGTGATGGAATTGTTGTTGGACAATCAATTTCATTTATGAATCTCAAGGCAGCCATTATAGCCGAGTTAGAGATCGATGAGGTTAGAAAAATTATTGAAATTCGATACATCGTAGAAGGTAATTCATGTCCGATGAAAATTAAGAACGACATGGGTGTTAGACTATATTTAGAAGTGAAAAAAAGTGAGCCTGATTTTGCAATGTATCCATTATGTATTGATACAACGGATAAAATTGGCGGTGAGATACATAGTTTTGATGGAACATGTGGAGAGACTACATGTATCGAAGGTACAACAAGGGATACAAAAGCTCTTGCAGTGGTTGAATCAAGAATTTGTGATTCATATTATATTCCAGAATTAGAAGTTACAAATTACAAATTACATAATTGATTCAAACAGTATAGATGTGAAGACAAGTCAATTGTATAAGGATAAAGCAACACTGATAGATGTGATGGCCAAATATAAAATAAAGAACAACTTCAATTGCAAAGTAAAAAGATCTGATAGACAAAGGTATGAGTTTTTTTTATCTGAATTTTGAATTAATATTTTTAATTTTAAGATCTACATTGGATGATACATTTAAATTTCTAATGTGTTTGATACAGTATTATTCTTAGAAGTTGTGTGATGGTGCTTTTGATTTGTTGTAATTTTTTTGTTGATTAGATGATACATCCAAGAAGTGCACACAATTGAGTTGCATCTATAATGTATCCGATACATTTTGTAACTTTGATTTATGCGTAATGTATGAAACAAATTAGAAATTTAAATGTATGGTGATATTATGTGTTATGGTAGTTAATATTGTTGATACATTAATGTCATATAAAATGTAACTGCTATATGTATTAATATGATGAAAAACATTGTACAACTATGTGTTGGTGTGCTTTTCGATTGAATGTGGTTGGACTATAAAGGCTTCATGCAGGAAAAACACTGATGTTTTCAAAGTAAGATACTTTAATAGTGAACATATATGTCTAGTGCGGGATAGGATACTAACCAAAGTCTAAGCAACAGTTGGGTTTGTTAGTGGTGTGACTGTTCCTAAATTGGTCAATCATAAACGAATTCATACTCCAAAAGATATAATTGATGATATTAGAGAATTCTATGGGGTTCAAATATCTTACTAGCAAGCATGGCGTGCTAAAGAACGTGCACTAGAAATGCTAAGGGGTAAACCATCAGATGGATATAAGAAGTTGCCGAGATACCTATACATGTTGAATAATGTGTATCCAAATTCTTATATAAGGATGCACAAGTCAGTGGAAGATGAATTAATGTATCTGTTCATAGCCTTAAGACCATTGNATTACTGCAGACCGATAGTTGTTGTCGATGGTGCACATCTTGGCAGAGCTTACAAAGGTACATTTTTATCAGCAAGCACACTTGATGGGGCAGGTATGTATTTTTTGTAACTGTGATCTTGTTTAATATGTATCTATATTGTAAATGTTATGTATCAAATGAAATCATACGTGTTGATCTTTAATTAGGTTGCATATTGCCATTGGCATATAGGGTTGTAGACACTGAAAATGCCTGTTTGTGGACATGGTTCTTCGAACAATTCAAAAATGCATTTGCCGAGCGTGAAAAAATGTGTGTTATTTCTGATAGAAATGAGAGTATTATGAAGAGTGTAAGAATTATGTTCCCAACTGTACCTCACTATGCATGCATATGACATCTTTGGAAGAATGTCTGTGGAAACTTCAAAAGGAGCAGAAACACTATAAGTGATCTATTCTACTCTATGGCCAAGGCATATAGAAAGGAGGATTTCGATACATTAATGGCTAAGGTGGATAAAGTTGACCACAGGGTTAAGGAGTACCTTGAGGATGCTGGGTATGAGAAGTGGCCGAGAGTTCATTCAACAGTAAATAGAGGTAGAATGATGACTTCGAACATAGCGGAATGTATCAATGGTTGTCTTGTTGAGGCGCGTTAGTTGTCTATATTAGAATTCTTAGAAGAGGTTAGCATTCTATTTGGTTCTTGGCATTGCAAAAATAGAGAAATAGCCTCTTATACAAAAGATACATTGGGGAGAAAATTTGAGGAGATATTGATTATAAACGCATCTAAATGTTCGAAGATGAAGGTATGTATCAGGATACATAATTTTATATTTTATATCTAATTTGGTATATCATTCGGCTATTTTGATCAACATTACTTGAAATAAATTTATCAATTACTTTTTAATGTCTGCAGGTTGTTCCATCATCTGAATTTATTTTCTCGGTTTATGAAGCTGGAAGAAGATACATTGTTTGTCTTGAGAGGAAAGAATGTACTTGTGGCAGATTTCAACTAGATGAGATACCTTGCGCACATGCAATTGCTGTTTTAAAGGACAAGAATGTCACTGATATGCATCCTTATTGCTCTGATTACTACAAGCCTGATACATTAGCAAAAACATATGAGGTTCCAATGGTTCCAATGCCAGATAAGGAAGATTGGTCGGTTCCTAGCAATGTTGTAGATGAAACTGTGTGGCCACCTAGATATAAAAGATTGGCTGGACGACCAAGGAAAAGAAGAAAAAAAATGCAGATGAAAAGATAATAGTAAAGATAAACTGTTGTGGACGCTGTGGTCAAG
>NW_026029135.1:0-793 GCF_019186545.1 Solanum stenotomum | reverse complement strand
CTTGAACTTACGTACCTATCAACTTCATTACTTCCTCCCCAATCTTGTACTAGAAAACTTTCATTATATATATTTGCCACCGCGAACACTATGTCCTCCGGTGAAGTCTTGTCACAAGTAATAATAGTTTCCTTCACAGTGTCATGAATTACTGTGACGAATTCGTGCAACTCCATCTTGTTCTCCCCAGGTATGAATTTTATAGGGGCGTCAACTCCAAGATTCCCAAAAGATTTTTCTACTTGAGGTAAAGAAATCAACCTAGTGCGCAAGTTTATTGGGATGTTCATTAGAGAACGTCTTAGATATCCGTGCTTTTTTTCTGAAGCACGGATTAAAGCCCTCCATAGGAGGGCCATGATCATTTCAACTCTTGACGGCTTAAAGGTGCATAAGTCTCCACCGACTTCTTTTCTTAGCCTTGAAATGGAATCTTCGTTGATGTATAGCCTTTTGGCTACTAATTTAGACTCCACACGATCTAATGGAGGAACACGAGGCAAGAGAAGCTTCGATAAATCTCTCGTTGGGAATACATCAACCAAATTAAAGCTCATGAAATCGATCTTCTCTACAGGAATCTCAAGTCTACACACTTTGGACCACTCGTTGATAATAGTAAAAATTGAGTAACCATCCATTGCAATGTGCACGAGGCTCAAGGATAGAGCCAAGCCACCACACTCGAATTCTGTAATTTGGATAATGACAATTGGCATGGCGTATAAGTTGGATGCATCTACATTCCATGAATCTTGAGGCCAGCAAAGCAATGAAAGGTTGATATCCTTAT
>NW_026029134.1:0-254 GCF_019186545.1 Solanum stenotomum | reverse complement strand
TTACTCATATTTTTGCATTTACAAGACAATTTTTTGGAATTACTCGACTTTCGTTGTTTTTCATGTGTTTTAGCCCATAGATTTGACGCCTTTTGGGGCACCCCAATTTTTTTTTGAAAAAACTATATGAAGACCTTCGAAATGAATTGGGGAAGCATTACGTATAGTCGCACAATTTTTTTCATGCATATTTCGCATTTATGAGCCAACTATTAGAAATTACCCAACTTTCATCATTTTTCGTGTGTATTAAC
>NW_026029133.1:0-467 GCF_019186545.1 Solanum stenotomum | reverse complement strand
GTTGATTTTATTAATTAAACATATATAACTTAACTACACATCAACATATAATATATGTATATGTATACATATATATATATATATATATATACATATGTATTTTTAATAAAGTAAACTTCTGTTGATGTGTCGTTAAATTATATATATATAATTTAACTACACATCAATAGAAGTTTAATTTATTAAATTACATACGTATATATATAATTTAACTACACATCAACATAAGTTTAATTTAATAAATTTACACACATATATATATGTATATATATATGCATCTATATATATATGTAAATTTATTAAATTAAACTTCTGTCGATGTGTCGTGAAATTATATATATATAAAAATTTAACTACACATCAACATAACTTGAATTTAATAAATTTACACACATATATATATGTATATATATATACATCTATATATATATGTAAATTTATTAAATTCAACTTCTGTTGATGTGTCG
>NW_026029132.1:0-397 GCF_019186545.1 Solanum stenotomum | reverse complement strand
TAATAAACCCTAAACCCTATGCCCTAATTCTAAACCCTAACCCTAAACCATAAACCACAAACCCTAAACCCTAAACACTAAACCCTAAACCCTAAACCCTAAACCCTAAACCCTAAACCCAAAACCCTAAAGCCTAAACCATAAAACCTAAACCCTAAACCCTAAACCTTAAACTCTAAACCATAAACCCTAAAATCTAAACCCTAAACCCTAAACCTTAAACCCCTTAACCATAAACTATGAAACCTAAACCATAAACCCTAACCCCTAAGCCCTAATCCTAAACCCTAACCCTAAACCATAAACCACAAACCCTAAGCCCTAAACACTAAACCCTAAACCCTAAACCCTAAACCCTAACCCCTAACTCCTAAACCTAACCCCTAAACACTAAACC
>NW_026029131.1:0-413 GCF_019186545.1 Solanum stenotomum | reverse complement strand
CCACTTAACATACATCATACAAGATAATTGAAACGACCCCAAAAATGCCCGAAAATGTGCTTCGGAAACACCTATAATTGTAATTTCCATATATCTCAAAATCCGTGCATGATTTCGGAAATTCGACTTCATATTCTTATTCAGGGGGTCAAATTGAGTGGGAAATGGGTCTAACCCGAATTTTAGAGCAACCGTATCAAAATTCGAAAATCGCAAAAAAATGCGATTTTCAGGGTCAACTTTAAAGGGGCATATCTCTTAGCACACAAGGAACTGGAAGGGCCGCTACCCATTAAATTAAAGCCCTTCGAGTTAGCTTTCCAATCCAATTTGTTTCACCTCATTCCGAGTTAGGATGAAGGAGTTATGACCATTTTTGTAAAATCTGTCTGGCAGAAAATGCAAATTCCAGT
>NW_026029130.1:0-255 GCF_019186545.1 Solanum stenotomum | reverse complement strand
AAATTGCACTTAATCCGTTTTAGTTCATTTGTCTGATATGACTTAACATGGAGTTTTAAAAGTAATGTTGTTCTGAATGTTGTGATCTTAAATTAAAGATATATAGAATGTATCAAACTGCTTTTAAATCTTATGGTTTAAACGTGTTATGTGAAAAAATAAAATAAAATAAAATAGTTTCTAGAAAAGGAAGAATCATTCTTCTTAAACAAACTAAAAAAATAAGACAAACAAACCGAATCGGACTAACCTGTT
>NW_026029129.1:0-209 GCF_019186545.1 Solanum stenotomum | reverse complement strand
AGGAGAAAAGTATAAATTTCTTTTTTTTCTTTTTTTTTTAAATAATTATTATTACAAGAAGAGTGAAAAAAATAAAAAAAACACATAAGAAAAATAAGCACTCAAACCTTTTTGTTGTAATCTGAACCCCTCTTATTAGATAATCCTGCTAGACTTTTAACAAAAAAAATAGTATAGTTGATTTTATTTTATTTTTTCTTAATTTATCT
>NW_026029128.1:0-647 GCF_019186545.1 Solanum stenotomum | reverse complement strand
TGGCATGCCTGGAGAGCTCGTGGAACCGGGCCACATACTCTGATACTGTCATGGAGCCCTGCTCTAACCGAGCAAACTGATCTCTGAGCTGATCTCTAATGCTCCTGGGAATAAATCGGGCCAAGAAGGCCTCTGAAAACTCAGTCCATGTGACCGGTGGAGACCCAGCTGGCCTGGTCTCTAAGTATGTACGCCACCACTGCCTGGCGGGACCGTCTAACTGGTAAGCGGTGAAGTCTGCTCCTCTCGACTCCACTAAACCCAAAGTCTGTAGCCGCTCGCGGCAAGTAACTAGAAACTCGTGGGCGTCCTCCCCTACTGCCCCAGAAAACCTCGGCGGTGATAGTCTAAGGAACACCCCGAGCATCTTCTGCTCCCGTAGTGGCATGACGCCCTCCAAATCGTCAAGCTGAACAACCGGTGCCGCTAGCTACTGAACAACCGGTACCGCTGGTGTAGGCTGACCCTGCGGTACTGGAACGGCTGGAGCTGGGGCCTGTTGCATACCCCCAATGGCAGCTAGTATCTGTACGAGCATCGCCTGTATATCTGGAGCTGCCACAGGCTCAGGCGGTGGCTGGGCTAGTCCCGGGCCCATTGGTTGCTGCTGTGCTGGAATTGCTGGTGGCTCTATCACCGGCTTCGGA
>NW_026029127.1:0-276 GCF_019186545.1 Solanum stenotomum | reverse complement strand
CACATAGATCTCGAAAAAATATGAGGTTTGAAAAAAAAGATTGCGTCGAACGGACGTTCGAGCCGAAAGATACGGCCGTTTGAAATTCAGCATCTTAAAGGTGGAAGGTGGCTTTGAATTTAGGAAACTTCAAACGGCCATAACTCGGGCCTCGGGTGTCCGTTTCAGGCGATTTTTTTTTTGAATCCGCGTATTTTTTCGAGATCTACGCAACCAAACTGCCTAAAGGCGGTTTGCGCGTGCCGATATTCACAGAAACGCGTATTACTGATTCTT
>NW_026029126.1:0-560 GCF_019186545.1 Solanum stenotomum | reverse complement strand
TTTTATTCTCCTCATTCACACACTTGCCAAAGAAGGAGAAGAAGAACTTAGAGATGGAGGAAGAGCAATTGATGGAAAATTAGAGAAGAGTGATTCGATTCCGAATTGATGCATCAATTTGGTGATGAAATTTCATATTTGACTATCGAAATTGGAGGTAATTTTTCATTCTAATTATAAGTTTCTGGGGTTTTGCTTCTAATTTTTATCTCTAGATTTAATTTGCATTTGCATATCAAATTGCATACTTTTTTTGATGTGATAATGAGGCAAACACATGCTTTAAAGTTATGAAGACATAGACTTCATCAAAAGCTCTTCTCACAATTCTCAAAATTTTGTATCTCAATCTCTTATCGTGGTTAGATTTTCTTATTTTTGGTGAGTTCTATCACCCTTCTTCTTCCTTTGAGAAATATAGGAATAATAAATAAATAAATGCAATAAATTGATTCTTTATTAGCAAATATAAAGGACGGATTTTGAATCTGACAAATATAGATGCAATAAAATTTTGATTTGAATGTATACTCTTTGCATGTGGATCTTTGGGATTTTAA
>NW_026029125.1:0-778 GCF_019186545.1 Solanum stenotomum | reverse complement strand
ACTTCTAATTAGAAATAAATACATATTGATCCTTCAACCTTCTTAATTTGTTCCAAAGAAAGTATAACATATTGTCACGTTTTATTTTTAATTTTTGGGGTGTAGTGGGGAGGGAGTTGGGGGTGGGGGCCGGGAGAGGGGGACTAGTTTGACAATTACAATTCAAATCCTAGCTACCGCACATTAATTAAATATATGGTCCCAAAGATGTTAAAATCTTAAAGAAAGATACAGAGGATTACAATTCAAATCCTAGCTACCGCACATTAATAAAATATATGGTCCCAAAGATGTTACAGTCTTAAAGAGAGATACAGAGGATTGATTTTTGAAATTACGAGAATTCAATATTTTAAGGATAAATTTTATCTGAAAATATACACTTTACCAACAAGAAAACACAAATACAAACGAACAAAATAACAAGAAAAAAAAAAAGAAACAGTGAAGGAGAAACGCCTAAAAATACTCTTAATTGGAAAATTATAGTTTATATACGATAAATTATTACTCCCTCTGTCCCAGTTTATGTGACTTACTTTCCTTTTTAGTCAGCCCAAAAAGAATGACACATTTCTATATTAAGTAACAATTTAACTATAAAAAGTTTATTTTACCCTTAATGAAATGATTTATAGCAACACAATTTTTTATCGTTCATTTTGGACCACAAGTTTTAAAAAACTTCCTTTCTTTCTTAAACTATGTGCTGAGTCAAACTACCTCACATAAAATGAGACAGATGGAGTAGTTATTGATAAATAATAGACTTTGAATA
>NW_026029124.1:0-765 GCF_019186545.1 Solanum stenotomum | reverse complement strand
TATGCATTTTAGGATACTGAATCTATTCAAATAAAGACCTAAATGAGTTCAAATCGTTCTTGGAGTTAGGGTTGGTCTCCTCTAAATTTCAGTTTTAGCCCAGAAATCAAATGATTTTTTCTGTGAAATTCGTCACTAGGTATGTGCGATTTCACTAGTGGGTTCCTTTCGCCCATTAGGTCCCTAGAATTCAGTCAGATTCTTGATTCGATGATTATGAACAAACCTAGGGTTTGTAGAATTTCAACAGATCATCATGAATTTGTTATTTAAATGTTCCAAATCAGATTATCACATTATTACTCAGTTTATTGCATGAATTTCAGAATACTAGCTATGTATTTCTTTAGTTCTTGAATTACACATGCTAGGTCAGATATCTAAGCTATTCAGTTATACATGCCTCAGTTATTAATGCATCATTATCAGATTAATGGTTGCATTCTCAGTTTGCATGTTCAGTTTTGAGCTATCCAGTATTTACATAAATTCAGTCATAACTAGTTAACCACTTAATTCATTGGGAGTAGCATAATACCGAGTTGGACTACGGTTCAGCGTACCAATATAGTCCTAGAACTACGAGCCACATAGGTGTAAGTCCCCTATATAGGCAACATCAGTTTAGTGATCACGCCAGTCATGCCTCTATACCTTTGGCCGGGTATATTGGGTCCTCTCGATGGGGAGTATACATCATACTCCATATTTAACTCATGTGGTTTTATTATCGGTTATTACTAGCTCCCACAGTTCACTCAGATT
>NW_026029123.1:0-416 GCF_019186545.1 Solanum stenotomum | reverse complement strand
CTTTTTTTTGAAACCTCTTATTTTTTCGATATCTATGTGAGGAACCCATCGCCCTTGTCTGAATTTCCTTTTATTTTTTTCATCATATTTCCGCTCGCGCGCAAGAATCAGTAAAACGCGTTTCTGGGAAAATCGGCACTCGCAAACCGCCTTTAGGCAGTTTTGTTGCGTATATCTCAAAAATATACACGGATTCAACAAAAAAATCGCCTGAAACGGACACCGGAGGCCCGAGTTATGGCCGTTTGAAGTATTCTAAATTCAAAGCCACCTTCCACCTTTAAGATGCTGAATTTCAAACGGCCGTAACTTTCGGCTCGAACGTCCGTTCGACGCAATCTTTTTTTTGAAACCTCGTATTTTTTCGAGATCTATGTGAGGAACCCGTAGCCCTTGTCTGAATTTCCTTTTATTTT
>NW_026029122.1:0-448 GCF_019186545.1 Solanum stenotomum | reverse complement strand
TAGGTTTTAGGGCATAAGATTTTAAGTTTCGGATTTTTTTAGGGCTTAAGGTTTTAAAGGAAATTATTGTGTTTTTTGGGGTATTATAGTTTTAGGGTTTAGAGTTTCTTAGTGTTTCATATGGTTTGGGGTTTAGGGATTAGCCCTATGGTTTAGACTTAAGGATTTAAAGTTTCTTAGGTTATAAGATTTAGCGTTTAGGACTTCATAGTGTTTGATTTTTTTAAGGGTTTAGGGTTTCTTTGGATTTAGCCCTAAGGTTTAGAGTGAAGGATTTTGGATTTCTTTGGGTACAGAATGTCTTAGGATTTAGGGTTTTAGGTCTAGGTTTATTTGAAGGGTTTGTAAGGTTAAAGGTTTAGGGCTTAACTTTTGTAGAATTTTTTAGGTTTAGAAACTTTTTTGGTTTAGGATTTTAAAAGGTTTTTTCATGATTTTTTACGGTTTA
>NW_026029121.1:0-245 GCF_019186545.1 Solanum stenotomum | reverse complement strand
CACTTAAAAGCTGTTACATTTCATTTTTTCAATCATTAAAAAATAATTTTACTGATGACCAGCAACAAGAGAATGTTGGACGGTATTTACAAGGATATCATCATCCTATATGACCTGTGATAGAGAGATTGTTTTCATCTTAAACTTAAAGTAAGGTGTTTTATGTTGTTTGTGTTATGATATTACAAGAAAGAGTTTGTGAGAATTAAAGATCAAGGGCCTTCTTAAGAAAAGCAACATCAGAG
>NW_026029120.1:0-3891 GCF_019186545.1 Solanum stenotomum | reverse complement strand
TTTGGTATGTTATATAGTTAAAAATTCACGAGTCTAAACTTATTAGTCAGAAGGAATGAACCAATGTTTTTGGCTCGCTTTGATTGATTTTAGTGAATTTTAGCAGTCATGCTTAGACTAAACTAACGCCATAAACATACATTTCTTGTCTACATTATATTGATTTATAATTAATTAATAAGTAATCATGTGTAAAACTGCTTACCAACTAAATCAAAAAGAGTAATTAAAATGAAAAATAAAAGAGTGTCGTTTATCTTATACATATTGTATATATTATATTAGTTATGCGGGTTTTTAATTAATTGTAAATCAAACACCATAATAATTTACCTTTTAATCAGCACCATGATATTACTTATACATGCATAACTCACCGGTTTCCAATTATCAACCGACCTCTAACTCTTTTAGGTTGATTTATAACGAGTTTAATAGGTACAATTTTGTTAGGTAGATGCTCAATAGGTACACCTTACAAGTTTTAGGTGAGATGCTCAAGTGAAATATACAGAAAATTTTAAGTGATCGTATATGACTTAAATAAATTAATTTAAATTGTGCATGTACATCAATTATTAGATAAATGTACTGGGATTTAATGATGAGCTGAAAGTACATGTTGCCCTAATCATTCGAAAAAAGTTCTCAAGTACGAAATAAATATTAATATCCCCCAAATTAAAAAGAGCGAACATGTACAAGGAGAAAAGGAGAGTATTAAATTATTTATTTATTTAAAAAAGTAGTTAATCAATGATACTAACCATTGATTATAAGTTATCAATCAATTTTATTACTTATAATTACCTTTAAATCGTTTACTAGAATGGAGGGCCAGTCTCCTCTTCTTAATTCTTTTTTAGTATTATCATATTTAATGTTCGTGTTGTATTTTATTTTATATTGTTTACTTTTACATGTTGTTTTATTTACTTTTATTTATCTTGTTTTTTTTTTTTTTTCAATCTTGTTTTGATTACACTTTTTTTTGAGTTAAGGATTATCGAAAATATTCTCTCTATCCATAAAGGTATGAATAAAATTTGTGTACATTCTACCCTTTTCAAACCTATAAATATTTTTTATTATGTCAATACATAGAAGTTATTATCCTCCAACAATATACATACTAGTAAAATGTCAAATAAATTCCTACCTAAAAAGGGATTTTAGTTCTTAGTCAAAGATAGAAAATATGTGGTTCATGCAGGATCATTACATAGAGTTGACCTTTACCCTATTGGCAAATAGTTACGACTTTTTTGCTCTGTGGTTCATATACGTAAAAGTCAGAAGCGTATGACTTATATTTTGTTCAGTCCACAAATAATTATAGATTTACACAAATATCGGTTGTAGTGCAGGGATAGAACTGCTTCAATCTTAATCAGAGGACTTGAATCAGAGGTCTCAGGTTCAAGCCCTGGGTATGGAAAAAATCTTGTTTGGTGCGGCCGAGTGCCACCCCCGAATGGATCCTGTTGAATGTAGTCGAGGCTTCAATATCGACTCCGAACACTGAGTGGAAAATCCAAAAATATTATTATAGATTTGCAAGTACCTAACAAATATAATTACAACATCATTTAAGTGGAAGGTAATTGTATTTTTTTTATAACTGTGTGTCCGAGCCATTAGCTTGCGCACACCTTAACTAATCCACAGAATATGTATCACCTCCCACACCCCCTTAATTTAGAATAAATCATAGTAGTTCACATTTATCCATTTTTAAACGAACTAATTAAAACGATGGATACAATAAATTTTTATAAGGTTGAATAAAAAGTTTAGCTTCAAAAAATCAAATAACTTTGTCGAGATTAATAGCTAAAAAAATGAGAAAACGAAAAAAAGAGCGAACAACAACAATAACACAACCATTGTAACTTTACAAGCGGAATTTGGAGAGGAAGATGTGTACTATGTATCTAAATCTTACCCTTATCTAGTTATTTTATTATGATAGAAAAGTTGTTTCCAATAAACCCTCGACTTAATGAGAAAAAGTGCAGAATATTTTATTATTTCAACCAGCAAAATGTAATGGGGATTAGTTGCGTGTTTTTTTTAAAAAAATAATTAACCAGAAGACATTTGTCAAGATTACTGATTTTAAAAGTTAATTTAGTTTGAAAAAGTGCTAAGTATAATTCAGAATGAAAATGAACCCTGTAATAATCAAGTAAAACATAAAAAAAAATTAAAAAAAAGGTTCAATGATTTAAGCTTCGAGCTTGTTTAATTGACCATCTAACCCAACGTGGCAAATATTTAAGATTAATGCAGTGACTAAGCTAATAATAAATTGCATTTTAAATCTCCTGATTACGCTTAAAATTAGTAACGTAAAACTATAACAACATATTCAGTGTACAAATAAAATCTAAAAAAATACATATACGCAACTTTTATCCGGCCTTCTCATAAATTAAAGATAGAGATACACTATTTCAAGTAACGTGCAACTATTTCAACAATCTATGTGCCAATTGGCAAGACATTGTTTTTCTTTAATATATATATTTTTTTAGGTAGAATATCTTTATTAATTTAGTATTTCAATTTTTAAAACATTTATCATAAATCCTTGTGATATCAACTTGTCCATGTGTTAGATTTTGAGATTTTTGATCTATTGAGTAAGATTTAATTTTTTCAGTTTCCTCTCTTTGGGTACCTTAAAGGATAAAATTAAACCATAAAGAAAAATAAAGAAGCAATCCAAAACTTTGTCAAGAAATAAATAGACCCCTAATATCATTAGATAACCAAATAAAAAAAGTATTATAGGATTACTGATTTCAGGATATCGATTTAAAATTTTATACATAACGAGTATCAATTTGGAAATGGATCTAATTTTTATATCAAATAAACAGATTACCCAAAATCAATAATATTACTTCACTCTAAATTCATTTGCCCCAAAACATCTATCAACCATATTTTTTATCGACGATGACATTCAATGAATTCAGATTATTGAATGAGAAGTCATTGATGAAGCACATAAAAATTCCTTTTTCATTTCAATTTTTATATTGAATACGTTGATCAATAGATATAGATAATCGTCAAATCAAAGTGAATCAACATAATATACGTATTCCTTACAAATGTTCTTCCACTTACCTAAAATTGAATTTTGATCGATGTAAAGTCAAACGACAGAAAACAAGTGGTTTAGATAATTGACCTTTCCATTACTAATGTGACAATCTTAACTTATGAAGTCACAAAGTTAGACTATAATTTGTTATTGATCAAATCAATGTTGATCATTTGTATAATATTCTAGAAGTTTAGATTTTTATCATGAAGAATTTGAATTTTTTTATCAATTAACATTAATTGAGTGAGCCTCTTTTGTCTCTCCTTTTTATGGTGTTCCATTTGTCAAATTCAACCGTTTTAGTTAATACTGATATATATATTAACGTTGGATAATATATACTATAAGTTAGTAAATTATATGATCAGTAAATTAAATGATTCAATTTTTTATATGTTATATGGTATATTGTAAAATATTATATGGTGCTAGTTTGAGTCTATTCATTAAAGTAAAAGTTGATATATTATATGATACCGTGTTGATATAATATATGGTAAAATTTGGTATACTATATGGTATCTAATTGGTATAATATATGTATATATTGAGTTTTTATTAAGGTTAACATATGGTGATTCTTTCTTTAGTCCATTACTATGAGACATAATTGTATACCACGCAAAGACACAATATTTTGACGAATTTGTATCAATAAAGCACAAAGCTAGATAAAATTATTTAAAAACAACTATCAATAACAATGTTAATTCTGCTATGGATAATTGGTACAAGTCTTTTTGTTATGACCGTCTATACAAAATTTACTATAA
>NW_026029119.1:0-351 GCF_019186545.1 Solanum stenotomum | reverse complement strand
ATTTCGGTCCTAACAAGTGGTATCAGAGCATTCACAATGTAGTCCTAGGGTTTTGAGAGTCGCGGTTATGGAGGAGAATTTTGTGTACCTCCTTGTATTCCGAGTGAATTGGTTGAGGTTGTTTCTCTCTATATTTTGTACTCTCATATTTATAGTGGATTGCTCATCTCCTTTGTGGACGTAGGTCGATTGGCCGAACCACGTTAAATCTGTCTCTTTTAGTGTGCTTCTCGTTTGTCTTCTTACTTGTGGTCTTTCGAGGTTTGCTTTGCTAGATTCCGCGTTACACCTGCTTATTTCGGTCCTAACAAGTGGTATCAAAACCAGATTCAATGATGGAACTAGGTTACA
>NW_026029118.1:0-675 GCF_019186545.1 Solanum stenotomum | reverse complement strand
CTAAAGTTGTAGACCAAATCAGTCAATTACCGGATGATCTTCTCCTTTGCTCTCTTATACCGACTGATCAAACACTCGTAACAACCGCTCTCTCAAAAAGGTGGCGCTATCTCTGGAATTGACTTGATACCTTTTGTTTTAGTACTTTTAATTACCATGAGCGATATGTATCCTATGTTCATTATGTATTAGGTTATTCTATTTCTTCCAAAATTAAAAAATCCAACTTGATAGCCTTGAGCCGGATGCACACAGGTGGAAAATATGAAACTCCGGTTAGTTTCTGAAGAAGAGGTTTGCGCATTGCCTGAATGTTTATGCAATTGTTCATCGTCTATAACACTAATTTTGGGATTTTGATGCTAATGTGTCCATAGCATGAAAGTCTCTAAAAACATAAAATTGAAGTGGATAGTGTTATCCAATGACCATATTGTGAACTTACTGTTGGGTTGTCCTGCATTAGAAACTATGAAATTATCTTGTTTTAAAGGTTTTAGTCGCATGGAAATTAGGTCTTCAAAATTAAAGTGACTGAATTTGATATCATAAAATGAAGATGAAGAAATTGATCATTCCTTGGAAATTGTTGCCCCATATCTTCATCATTTGGGAATTTCAAGAAGTTTTCATGGTCTCAAGTGTATGCTTGTAGACATATCCTCCATGGTTAAT
>NW_026029117.1:0-398 GCF_019186545.1 Solanum stenotomum | reverse complement strand
GCTATTAATAAACTAAATCAGTTCACGATTATTCTCAATCAAATTCATTGGATGACAATGAAAAGAGTTTTGGAGTATTTAAAACATACTTAAAAAAAGAAAACTATTGCTTTGCATTATAACTAATATTCAACAATATTGGAAGAATATAGTGATGCAAATTGAATCACCAGATCAAATGAAGTAAAATCCACAAGTGGGTATGTATTTACTCTTGGTGGAGGAACAGTCTCTTGGAAATCTTCCAAACAGAGATGTATTGCTCGCTCTACTATGAAATCTGAGTTTAGCACTCTAGATAAAATCGATAAAGAAGTTGAATGACTCTAAAATTTCTTGAAAGATTTTTGGCCCAAACCTTTTAGCTCCGGTATGCATACACTATGAGAGTTAATTTG
>NW_026029116.1:0-330 GCF_019186545.1 Solanum stenotomum | reverse complement strand
TACAACCCACAATACACGCATACAATACTAGTACACGACCCTTGCATCTTCTTCTTCCTTTACGAAACTAGACGACCCCACCCCGTTATTCTTCTTCCAGACGTAACTTAGAAGTCCCAGCAAATTCGGAAATCTCATCCAACTACCCTGCAAAGCCCATAACTTAGCAGCCTAATCGATCACGTCACTGTCCCTCTTCCCCGTTTTCAAAAATTTTCAAAATTCTTTCACTGTTGATCTGGGAAAGGAGGAAAGAAATTTGAAATTTTGGTTTGAAATTCTCGAACGGATTTCCCTCCTAAATTGAAACGACCCCAAAAATGCCCGAAA
>NW_026029115.1:0-497 GCF_019186545.1 Solanum stenotomum | reverse complement strand
TAAGGTCTCCTAGGTTTTTTTCGGATCAGTTTTGGTGTAGGGTTTAGTTTTAAAGGTTTTTAGTGTTTAGGTTTTCTTAGGATTTAGGATTTTTGAGGATTTAGGGCTTCTTAGAGTTTCATAAGGCTTAGGGCTGGGGGTTTATCCCTAAGGTTTAGGGTTTGGGTTTCTTAGGGTTTGATTTTAACATTTAAGGTCTCCTAGATTTCTTTTGGGTCATTTAGGGTATAGGGTCTAGTGTTTAGGTTTAGGGTTTCGCTATTGTTTAGGGTTTAGGTTTGTTAGGTTTAGGATTTTTTAGGTTTAGAAGTTTAAAGTTTTTTTTGTAGTTTTTAAGTGTTTAGTTTTCTTAGGATTTAGGATTTCTTAGGGTTTAGGGCTTCTTAGAGTTTCATAAGGCTTAGGGTTGGGGGTTTATCCCAAAGGTTTAGGGTTTAGGTTTCTTAGGGTTTGAATTGAACATTTAAGTTCTCCTACGTTTTTTTTGGGTCATTTAG
>NW_026029114.1:0-952 GCF_019186545.1 Solanum stenotomum | reverse complement strand
ATGTCTCCAAGCCGGCCATAATAGAATAAATAGGCGAAGCAGTCAATAGCAGTCTGTTCTCGCCTATCGATAGATTGCAGGTTGCTTCCAAGCTCAAACCATTTGAAACGGAATTGCTACTTTTTTCTTGTTATTGATAGAGTGGTATTCTCCGCCCCTGTCAAATAAAGTAGAGGGGGAGAATCTCTAGTTATCAATTATTACAAGGAACACGGATTTTTCATGATGATTATAAATCATTCTTCATTAAAATAGAATGCAGTTATAGTTGAGGCAAAATAAATATTCATTGATCAGTGAGAACTTACTATTCCATTCGTTTTTTTTACTTGTCATGATTTTTATTTTGAGAGTCAAATAATATAAACTTTAATCAATATTTTAAAATATATTTTTTATCACATTAATATATGAAAAAATGCAATTTATAGTGCTTTTCATATAGTTTTTAAAATCTAAATTTAACTTGAAAATATTAAATTAATCTAATCAAATTTAAACTCGGTCTTCGATTGCTTGAGAAATGAGAGGGGAAGAACTACGAAGAAAAGAGCAATTATAATTCAATAATAATAATAGCATATGTGTCTTTCGGGATGACTCAGTTGGTTTGGAGGGTGGTTATCCACACGGATGACCCGGGATCGATCCCCCCTCAATGCCTTCTGAGTCGAGCCTGTCGCATAGGGCTTGCCTAGTGCGGTTTACATCCCCTGTGTGGTTTGCAGGCTCTGACAGAGATTGTAGTGGCTGCCGGTTATCCTGGGATTCTAAAAATAAAATAAAATAATATATGTGAAAATATATTTTATTTATTTATTGAGTTTACATAAAGTTTTGAGTGTCGTAAGCTTTTTATCATTGCTTATACTAGTAAATATAACTAAACGAAAGTAATACTTCCCATTATTTATTTGTTTTTTAAAAAAAACTATATGGGTTACCCAATTTT
>NW_026029113.1:0-273 GCF_019186545.1 Solanum stenotomum | reverse complement strand
AATGCGAATAAAGGGTCACAATCAAAGGCGAAAGAGTAGTAAATGGGGGGTATGTACACGAGCGTACAGGCAACAAAGACAAGCAATCTAACTAACTCCGTCGGGCTCCCATAAACCCGACGGGTACGCTCGTGCACAATAAAAGAAACCACCTGCACGTACCCCCATAAGCCCGGCAGATGCACCGGCAGTTAAAGTAAAATAATGGAGCTAGAAGGTCTATCACAATATTACAATTTTTCGGCCTTTTAGCTGAACCATTCCCAATCATAT
>NW_026029112.1:0-1190 GCF_019186545.1 Solanum stenotomum | reverse complement strand
TGTTATTGAGTTAGCATATTTAAAAATCAAAAACCGATATGCCGAGCCGATAATACATAAAATTGAATCAAACTGACCGATACACACCCTAACTGAGAGAGAAATAAAAGTATGTATCGTTTATCTTCGTAATCAATAAAATAAATGCTATGTTATATAGGTTAGAAAGAAAGATTGGAGAAGTCTTCTCCTCCCTTTGTCCCAATTTATGTGACACATTTCAAATTTTGAGATTCCAACAAGTCTATTTTATTTACCATAAATCATTCACGTATTTTTTAATTATTTTGAATTGTCAATTATTATGCATTGTATTAACTTATTTTCTTATATGGATCGAGTGGTATATGGTATTACCGAAATTATGAATTTGATCCATAAGTAACAACTAAAATTAATTATTTAAATATAGCTAGACATTAGGAGTTTAAGACCTCTCTTCGGCCAACATTTATTTTTTCTTCATCTGATTTTTTTTTTTAAAAAATAAAATAGTATCCACTCAATTAATCACTATATTTAAGACTCATAACTGAAGATTTAAATTTGCAGTATTTTTCATCCTAATTACGTCACTGCAGCCATTTATTTTATATAATTCCTCATCTAAAAATAGTTGTCCATCGTTCATTTGACACATATCTTAAAAAATAATTAATAAATAATAGGGATAATATGACTAAATTATTCTTTGAATATATTAAATTTAATGCTTTAAAAAATGTATTAGATATTGAATACAATATTTACTACAAAAAGTAAAATAGGCACAAAGTATAAATTATCTCTTGGTTTTTTAATTTGGACAAGCTAAGTATTGATAAACAACTACTCCCTCTGTCCCTATTTACTTGTCAATATTTCCTCTCTTAACTGTCCATATTTACTTGTCTATTTTGATAAATCAACAAAGGAAAAAAAAATTCCTATTATACCCTCATTTAAACTTCTTGAAAATTTCTAGTAAGTNTCATCCTTTTTGGAACCAGACAATACATTTATTATACTTGGGGAGTTACATAATCCTTTAAGTTACCCATAAAGCATTTCATTAGTTTATGAGTAAAGATTTTGAACAATTATTTTACTCAAAAAAATGGATAGAAATAAACTTGAAGTTTCAACTAATACTCCTATCAAAGTAGAAGGCTCACTTATATTAATTGAAGATCCAAAAATTTAAAAAGGAA
>NW_026029111.1:0-958 GCF_019186545.1 Solanum stenotomum | reverse complement strand
ATGATTCAAGAGCATCTAAGAATAAAATTGTAATGACCCTCCAGGTCATTTTTTAAAACTAAATAATTCTTTCCCTCGTATAGAGCATTCCTGTAGCGACCCCAAGTCATTTATGACTTGCTGGCACTGACTGTTCGGTCGCCTGGTCGTTCGTTTGGGTTTTAGGCCCGTTTCCCTGTTTTGGAGTTTTTTATAACTTGAAAAGTTGACTTTGGTCAACCTTCTTGGAAGACGTGCTCAGATGATAATTTTGACAGCTAGGTTAGCTTCGGAAGATCAATTTTTGTCTAGAACGACCCTTTGTTCACTTTCCGAGACTTTAGATAGCAGTTGTGGAATCTGGCTCAAAACGATACTGGGTGTGGGACCCACTTTTCATCGAAGCTAGCTGCAAATGGAAATTCCGCCTTCACCGTTGAGTCCGAAATATCATTTCCAATCAGATTCCATATAAGGTTTGTATTTTTCCGACTCCGAACGAGTCCGAAACATCGAAATTTAAGTTTGAAGGGTTGTAGAATTTTGACGCGGCGGTGACGTGGCAGAGCCACGTGACGCCACGTGGCAGAGGTGTGGGAATCTGGAAATTTCCAGAATTTAGGACGAATTTCGTCCAATTTTTTCCTTCAACTTCAACTTGAGATTGCTCCTTCATTTTGAGTCCAAATTAAGTGATTCAAAAGGCAAACTTCAAGAGAATTTCGAGGGGAATCTAGCAGTGATCTCAGAAATGCGAGGGGAGGCTTCATTTGAGGTAAGAAATCGATTTTTAGCCACTGTCAGGGTGATTTCCGGATTGTTTTGTTGTTGAATTTTGAAATGTGAGATCTTGATCATCGTAAGTCCGTTTTGAGTCATTCTTGAGGCTAACTTGTAGAGTTTTTCGCAAGGATCGTCGTGGTATAATCTGTTTGGGTTAAAAGGGTCTCATTTTTCGGAAATTGGTGATCTAGGGGCT
>NW_026029110.1:908-2526 GCF_019186545.1 Solanum stenotomum | reverse complement strand
TCCCACCATAACCACCGTGGAACGCCGTCCACTCTAAGAAATCACAGAAAAGGCTCCAAGCCTATACTATCTCAATCCCACGCCTCTAGTGATGCACTACACCTTCGAGAATGCGTCGGAACCGCAGAATAAGAGGGAGAAGATACAGAAGTGCAGCAAGCAGTGATAACGCCTAATCTAAGGCTCAAACTATCAGACTCAAGTCTGCTATTCCAGTCTACAAGGAGCTAAGTCATCCGAACGACGTCGGTAGAAAGTCAAGGCTATCCAGCCCACACGGGTCATAAGTCTAAGGCAATGCTAGCCTAATCTAGACTAAGGCATACAATACAAAGCATACAAGCATACAATAACATTTAGCACATAGACATGCAACTCTACTAAACTGGATAACATGATACTATACCCGAAATGTGGACAATCGATCCTAACATAAGGTATCTAATCAAAGTAAGGTAGCAAACTAGTACCCACCCCCAATTCACTCCAATCGACATGATTTTACACAATTAAGCTCAATCTAAAATAAAGGAAAGTCGTAGCCTACCTTAAGGCCGATCGCGCATTCTCCAAATCACTTTACCGAAGCTTTCCCTTTCCGAACAACCTCGAAACGCTGCCCCGCTATCAAAAATAGGTTCACAACGTTACCACGGTCATTTAGACACCAAAATCACAACAAACGGAGACGGGTCAATTTTGGAGTCAAAACGAGAATCGTGGGACCCGCACCGAACTATCCGAATTTGACTCCGTCAAGAGACCCTAAACAGCACTCCAAACTTGTGTCCCAAAATGGAACACAATCCGAGGCTCAAAACACAGCAAAAACCAACAAGCAAGAAAACCCATTTTAATCTACTAAAAGAAACCCTACAGCAGCAGCCAAAAATCGAAATAAACGAAAATCAAAAGGTGCCCAGCACTCTTTGAACACTCTACGATGAAGCCACGACAATTCTCAACACGTGGGACTTCGAATCACCCAAAACCGAGCTAAAATGAGTGAGATATGGCCAAAACAAAAATTCCAAAAACAAGGACTAGAAAAAGGGTACAGCAGTCAGGTTTTTAGCGAAATTACCTCAAACGGGAACCCCAAACCACTATCTGAGCTCACCAACGCGTTGCCCTCGAAAAATCTCACAACTTTCCCTTTTGAATCACCCAAATCGGTTGAGAGATGAGAGAGTTAAGAGAGGTTGAAGTTTGGGAATATGTTGCTGATTTTCTGCATTTATTGCAGAAAATCTGCAACAATTTCCAAAACTTTAACTCCGACGGGGTGCTCCGATCTCGTTCGGAACCCCGTGCACGCAAACGAGATATGCAACCATACCAAATTTGATATTCCAGACTCAACGGCGCAGTCAAAATTTCCATCAGAGGTCATTTCGATAAAAAGTGGGTCCCACTTCCAAAGGCCATTTTAAGCCAAAACCCACAAAAGGGCTCGGAAAGATATCAAAAACCTCGGGACACAAAAGAAGGGTCAATCTAGACCAAACTCGACATTTCGGAGCTAACTGCACTGACGGAATTCTCATCCGAGCGCGTTTACTCAGAATGTTGACCAAAGTCAAACTTAAGCCAAAATTCAAAGGCTAAAACGCCTAAT
>NW_026029110.1:0-408 GCF_019186545.1 Solanum stenotomum | reverse complement strand
CCCCGCCTCCCAAACCTCATCACGCCCTTCATGGGCGACACACGGAGGAATACCCGATCACCAACAGAGAATCTCAAAGGTCGGCGCCTCCGATCTGCATAACTCTGGTGCCTACTCTGAGCCGTCTTGAGCCTATCCTGAATCACCCTCACCTGATCCAGGGCCTCCTGCAGCAAATCTGTACCACACGGCCTAGGCTCTGTAGACTCAAACCAACCAACTGGAAAGCGACAACGCCTACCATATAATGCCTCGAATGGGGCCATCTGAATACTAGAGTGGTAGCTGTTGTTGTACGCAAACTCCGCCAAAGGTAAGAACTGGTCCCACTGACCTCCAAAATCCATAACACATGCCCGCAACATATCCTCAAGGACTTGATAGTACGCTCAGACTGGCCATCCGTCT
>NW_026029109.1:0-2528 GCF_019186545.1 Solanum stenotomum | reverse complement strand
CGAACTCTACAACTGAAGTATGCATAATCTACAACTGAAGTATGCATTCCACAAGCATCCTGCAATTCTAGGCTTTAAGTTAACAATGCAACAAATGACAGATCTAAGGTTTAACAATACAACAAGTCTAGGTATGGATATGTAGCAGCATGTCTGAAACTATGGTAACTGAAATGCTGAGCTCTTAGGTATGGATATGTAGCAATACATCAGTAAATATGGTAATTGAAATGCTGAGCTCTTAGGTATCAGAAAAATTTCATTAAAACAAAGAAGTTTAGGATAGAATATAACAAAACAGCAGGGTAACCAAAGAGCAGAAAGATGGTCATGGCATTTCTTTCCATCTTTGTACAGTAGGTGATGGAAAGTTTCACCTCTATCAGAGAAGTTGTGATGCAAAGAGTAGCACTAGTTCACATTTTTATCCCATTCTTCACTTCTCCAAGCCCTAGCACGACTATTCTCTCCACTGCTCTCCTCTCCTCTCCTCATCCTCCCACACCAAGGTAAGGTCCTTCATATACTTCTAAGCTATTCTTACACACATATATGGGTTCTTAACGAGATTCTACTCTACAACATAGGGTTTTCAAGAAAACCCTTCTCAAGGGTTCAAATAAGGATTTGGGGGATCTTTAAAATTTGGGCTTTTCCTTTGGATCCATTCGAGCAATTAAGGTCCGTAAAACTAACTATTTCCATGTGGGAATTTCTATTTGTTCTCCCCAGGCGAGGTTTTTCAAACCTGACTCATCTTTTCAATAAGTGAATTCTGCCTTCAATTACACATGAAAGTGGTGAAGTGTTCATGTATTATATTCCGAGTATCATGATATCCCTCCATTATCCTTGAAACCTCATTACTTCATTTCCACGAGTTTCATTGTTTCCACTACTATGATAAAAATTAAATTTATGAGTTTTTTCATTGTTTCCACTACTATGATAAAAATTAAATTTATGAGTTTCTTCATTGTTTCCAACTTGGTATTATTTTATGCCATCTCCCAGGTTAGATAAATCAGTCCAATGATTATAATCCCAAGACTATATTTCTGGGATAACTTAGACAGCGAACCAAACAACCCCTTAGATCACTAATCCCAAGTCCACCCCAAGTCCCAACACTATGGAGTGGTACAAACTCCTAATTTACTAGGCGGAACTTTTCCCTCCCCGCTTAAACCATGCCATGGAAAAACCTTTGAAGTTTATGAAACTTCCCCGTAACACTGAACCGAGCATGAAGCAATGACATAAAATGTGTATACTAACATGCTCTTGATTAACACTTCATTTCCCCCTTTTGATAAGTACCTATTTGCCAACTAGCAAGCCACTTCTCTACCCTCTCTATCACCGAGTTTCAAGTTGCTTGGTCCTTTGTAGATGCTCCTATGGGCAAGCCAAGATAAGTCATGGAAAAGAGCCCCAACCTCACAACTTAACACATAAGTTAGGGCCTCAATATTCTCTACCTTGCCAATGAGGAAGATCTCATAATTACTGAGGTTGATCTTTAGGCTTGAAATCACCCAGAACCATGTCAACACTTGTTTCACGTAGATCAACTTAGTACTATCAGATGGGAAGTGGGAACGCAAAATCCCATCAAAGCCAACTCATTGGTTTTTTAAGGTCCTTGACTTTTGGGACATAAATCGCTCTTACCATTCTTTTTTTGTTACTCCATTTCACACTGTTCAATATTGAGTTATCTTTAATGAAAAACAAACCCACAACCAGATCCAATGAGCCAAATCTAAGATAGGATATCCAGCATTGTTATCACAAAAAGGGATGAATATCCAATAATCCCTTCACTAGGATATAGTTTTTCTTTTAATAATCGTAGTTGTGAAGGTCAATTTGCATGCACATTGACTAGTCTATCAGGTACTTGCTACCTCCTACTACTACTACTCCTACTCCTACTCCTACTCGTAAGTCTACCCCTGCTCCTACTCTACTCATAAGCATACCCCTGCAAGCTCCTGCTATTGCTAATGTTATTGTCCCCTACTACTGCTACCTGCTACCTCCTACAGCTCCAGCTACTGCTACCTCCTACAACTCCTACTACTGCTACTACTACTATTATTGCTACTGTCCCTTGCTACCTCCTACAACTCATGCTACTGCTACTGTCCCCTACTATTGCTACCTCCTACAGCTCCTGCTACTGCTACTGTTTGCTTAATCATAATCATAATCCAAATACTAATCCTACTCCTACTACTACTACTACTCTTACTCCTACTCCTACTCATAGCCCGCTACTACTACCTCCTACAACTCTTGTTACTACTACTACTACTGCTATTGTCCCTTACTACCTCCTAGAGCTCCTGCTACTGCTACTGCCCCTTACTACCTCCTACAACGCCTGCTAATGCTACGGCTACTGCCTCCTTCTACTGCTGCTACCACTGTTTGCCTTCTTCTATTCCCAACATCAAGCCTGATTAGCTCGAGTAAAGTGAAGTAATTGCCTTCATCTACTGCTGCTACCACTGTTTGCCTAA
>NW_026029108.1:0-3403 GCF_019186545.1 Solanum stenotomum | reverse complement strand
TCCGCTCGCGCGTAAGAGTCAGTAAAACACGTTTTTGGGAAAATAGGCACGCGCAAACCGCCTTTAGGCAGTTTGGTTGCGTAGATCTCGAAAAAATACGCGGATTCAAAAAAAAAGTCGCCTGAAACGAACACCCGAGGCCCGAGTTATGGCCGTTTGAAGTTTCCTAAATTCAAAGCCACCTTCCACCTTTAAGATGCTGAATTTCAAATGGCCGTAACTTTCGGCTCGAACGTCCGTTTGACGCAATCTTTTTTTTGAAACCTCGTATTTCTTCGAGATCCATATGGCGAACCCATCGCCTTTGTCTGAATTTCCTTTTATTTTCTTCATTATATTTCGACGCGTATAAGAATCAGTAAAACGCATTTTTGGGAAAATCGGCAAGCGCAAACCGCCTTTAGGAAGGTGGTTGCGTAGGTCTCGAAAATATACGCGGATTCAAAAAAAATATCGCCTGAAACGGACACCCGAGGCCCGAGTTATGGCCGTTTGAAGTTTCATAAATTCAAAGCCACCTTCCATCTTTAAGATGCTGAATTTCAAATTGCCGTAACTTTCGGCTCGAACGTCCGTTTGACGCAATCTTTTTTTTGAAACCTCGTATTTTTTCGAGATCTATATGGAGAACCCATCGCCTTTGTCTGAATTTCCTTTTATTTTTTTAATCATATTTCGACGCGTATAAGAATCAGTAAAAGTCATTTTAGGGAAAATCGGCACGCGCAAACTGCCTTTAGGCACTTGGTTGCGTAGGTCTCGAAAAAATACGCGGATTTAAAAAAAAATCCCCTGAAACGGACACCCGAGGCCCGAGTTATGGCCGTTTGAAGTTTCATAAATTCAAAGCCAACTTCCACCTTTAAGATGTTGAATTTCAAATGGCCGTAACTTTCGGCTCGAACGTCCGTTTGACGCAATCTTTGTTTTGAAACCTCGTATTTTTTTGAGATCTATGTGGAGAACCCATCGCCTTTGTCTGAATTTCCTTTTATTTTTTTATCATATTTCGACGCGTATAAGAATCAGTAAAAGGCGTTTTAGGGAAAATCGGTAAGCGCAAACCGCCTTTAGGCAATTTGGTTGCGTAGGTCTCGAAAAAATACGCGGATTTAAAAAAAAATTGCCTGAAACGGACACCCGAGGCCCGAGTTATAGTCCACAAATTTTTTGGTGATTCACAATTTCGACCACATTTTTCCCAAAATTATACCTGGATATCCGTTAAGACCTTATCTATGGAGCCGGTTGGTCATCACAGCTAAAATGGCCCATTTTCAAGGTCAAACGAGCCCTAGAAGAGCAAAACCCCCCATTTTACTGATTTTCATGTGCTATAGTCCACATATTTGTTGGTGATCCAAAATTCCGACGTCATTTTTGCAAAAATTTTACCTAGATGTCCTTTAAGACGTTATCTCTGGGGCCAGTTTGCCCTCACGTTAAAAACGTCCCATTTTCAAGGTCAAAAGAGCCCTAGAGCAAGTAATTCCCCCATTTTACCGATTTTTGTGTACTATAGACCACAGATTTGTTGGTAATCCGAAACTCCGACCTCATTTTTGCCAAAATTTTACTTGGACGTCCGTTAAGACCTTATCTATGAAGCAATTTTGCCCTCATGGCCAGAATGGTCCATTTTCAAGGTCAAACGAGCCCTAGAGCAGGTAAACCCCCCATTTTACAAAATTTTGTCTGCCATTGTTCTTGGATTTTTTGGTGATCCGGAATTCCGAGCTCATTATTACTAAAATTATACCTGGACGTCCGTTAAGACCTTATTTATGGAGCCAGTTGGCCGTCACGGCCAAAATGGCCCATTTTCAAGGTCAAATGAGCCCTAGAGCAGGTAAATCCCATTTGGCCAAATTTCGTGTGCTATAATCCACGAATTTATTGGTGATCCAGAATTCCGGCCTCATTTTTGCCAAAATTATAACTAGACGTCTGTTAAGACCTTATCTATGGAGCCAGTTGGCCCTCACGACCAAAATTACCTATTTTCAATGTCAAACGAGCCCTAGAGTAGGTAAACCCCCTTATTTTACTGATTTTTTTTACTATAGTCTACATATTTTTTTGTGATCCGGAATTCCGTCCTCATTATTACCAAAATTATACCTGGACGTCCATTAAGACCTTATCTATGGAACCAGTTGTCCCTCACGGCCAAAATGGCCAATTTTCAAGGTCAAATGAGCCCTAGAGCAGGTAAACCCCCCCATTTTACCGATTTTTGTGTGATATAGTCCTTAGATTTTTTGGTGATCCGGAATTCCGACCTCATTTTTGCAAAAATTATACCTGGACGTCCGTTAAAAACCTTATCCATAGAGCCAGTTGGCCCTCACGGCCAAAATGGCCCATTTTCAAGGTCAAACGAGCCCTAGAAAAGCAAAACCCCCCATTTTACTGATTTTCATGTGCTATAGTCCACATATTTGTTAGTGATCCAAAATTACGACCTCATTTTTGCAAAAATTTTACCTAAATGTCCTTTAAGACGTTATCTCTGGGGCCAGTTTGCCCTCACGTTTAAAACGGCCCATTTTCAAGGTCAAATGAGCCCTAGAGCAGGTAATTCCCCCATTTTACCGATTTTTGTGTACTATAGTTCACAGATTTGTTGGTAATCCGAAACTCCGACCTCATTTTTGCCAAAATTTTACTTGGACATCCGTTAAGACCTTATATATGAAGCAAGTTGGCCCTTATGGCCAGAATGGTCCATTTTCAAGGTCAAACGAGCCCTAGAGCACGTAAACCCCCCATTTTACAAAATTTTGTTTGCCATAGTTCTTGGATTTTTTGGTGATCCGGAATTTCGACCTTATTATTACTAAAATTATACCTGGACGTCCGTTAAGACCTTATCTATGGAGCCAGTTGGCCCTCACGGCCAAAATGGCCCATTTTCAAGGTCAAATGAGCCCCAGAGCAGGTAAATCCCATTTGGCCAATTTTCGTGTGCTATAGTCCACGAATTTATTGATGATCCAGAATTCCGACCTCATTTTTGCCAAAATTATACCTAGACGTCCGTTAAGACCTTATCTATGGAGCCAGTTGGCCCTCACGGCCAAAATTACCTATTTTCAATGTCAAACGAGCCCTAGAGTAGATAAACCCCCCCTATTTTACTGATTTTTTTGTGCTATAGTCCACATATTTTTTGGTGATCCGGAATTTCGACCTCATTATTATTATTAAAATTATACCTGGACGTCCATTAAGACCTTATCTATGGAACCAGTTGTCCCTCACGGCTAAAATGGCCAATTTTCAAGGTCAAATGAGCCCTATAGTAGGTAAACCCACCATTTTACCGATTTTTGTGTGATATAGTCCACAGATTTTTTGGTGATCCGAAATTCCGACCTCATTTTTGCAAAAATTATACCTG
>NW_026029107.1:0-2984 GCF_019186545.1 Solanum stenotomum | reverse complement strand
TTTGACTAATTTTAAAAGAAAATCTAGAGTAGCTAGAAATTTTATTTGAATATGCTACAACAAATAAGTAAATTGTTGTACTTTTCATAGCAATTGCTACAATTTTCTATATCAATTAAACGAGTTATTGTATTATTTTACAGCAATTATTTAAATTTCTACAACAAGCATGAAAATTATTGTACTTTTCATAGCAGTTGCTGAACTTTTCTACGGAAAAGTAAAAAAGTAGTTGTACTTTATATAGCAATTGCTAAAATTCTCTATAACAAGTAATAAAGTAATAATAAGAATAACAATAAAATCAAATATGCTCTCACAATCAAAATAACAACAATTAGTACCAAAATAGATAAGATCAAATGTGTTCACAAATATTATCAACAAAAACAACAATTAGTACCAAAAAAAAGATAAGATCAAATATGTTCACAAAGAAACAAAAAGAACAAAAAGAACAAATGTGTTTTTATGCAACATTTTGCTCGGAGCATGTAGTCCTCTTGTGACCAATTCTTTTGCATAAAGAGCATTTATTTTTCTTCGTTGAAAATGATTCCTCGATTCCTTTATGTCTTTTTGAGGACCTTCTTCCAACCTTGTCTGGCTCAACAAAAGGAGAAGATATTTTTCTCTCTAAAATCTCAATAGGAACTTCCCAAGTTTCTGCAGATGGCACCGGTTTAATTTCCTCCACGTATGCAATAAGGTATACCTTTACTTTGTATACGAAGAGGAGTACTCATAAATGTGTCTCCCATAGTCATCACCATATTGGCATCGAAGCGTTGTCATAGCATGTGGACAAGGTACTTTGTCAATGTCAAACACTTTACAAATACAAGATTTGACCAGCAAATCAACTGTTACAACTTTATTATGACTGGTGACAATATACTTGTAGTTGGCAGTTTGATGGACCAATAGCTTGTTCCCTAGATTAATATTTTTTGCAATGTCTTTTTCTATCGAAGGGACGAAGATGGTTGGTGCATTAATGAATTTCATATGCCTCTCATGAAATTTTTCTGCAAATCGCCTGTTTATTGCATCAAATAGAGCAGTAATGGAATATTCTCTTTCATCAAGAAACATTGAGTTAATCGACTCAGCAATATTTGTCGTCATAATATTGTACTTGTAACATATAAGTGTCCAATAATATATTATAAGTATGTGCTTATAACTGTTATATAGTTTTTATAACAATTGTTGCATATTTCTCAGCAGGTGCTGAAATAAGTGCAGCAGTTACTATAAAAAATTGCAACATTAGCTATAAAAAAACTGCAGTAGTTATACCAACTATCAATAATAACTATAATAAATTTGACCTNCAACTATCAATAATAACTATAATAAATTTTACCTATTTCCGGGAAAGAATGCCCTGCTCCATCGGTGAAATCCAACGCGTTCAAGATGTGTGGCAGCCTGTGGAACCAAATCTCTTATCCGATTAAAATGATCACTGAACACATCAATATTATATGCTTTTGCCGCCTTATAAAAGTGGTAGACAACACTCGCATTGTGAAAATTATTTCGAATATTTTCTCCTAAGTGCCTCATGCAACAACCATAATGAGCTAAAGGAAATACAATTGAAACCATTTTTCTAATACTTTGATGTCTATCAGAGATTATGCACAATTCAGGAGTATCAAGTACAAAACTTCTCAATTGCTCGAAAAAGTATCGGTAGGAAGCATCACATTCAGAGTCTACTACGCAAAATGCCACCGGAAAAATATGATTCTCCGCATCCTGTGCAACAGCAGACAACAACACACCACCATATTTACTTCTCAAAAATGTCCCATCAACAGCTATGACTTTTCTCATTTGTGCGAAACCAAGAATCCAAGCTCCATATGCCACAAAAAAGTACTTGAACCTGCCATTTTCATCAATCTTCAACGCCGTTTTACTTCCCGGATTAGATGTCCTAAGCATATGACTATACGCATCAATCACTCCATATCCATGTTCATGTGTCCCTCTTACCAAAGACTTTGCAATCTCGCTACCCATCCAAACTTTCCAATAACTAACCTTGCATCCCAATTCAATACGGATAGAGTTTTTCAAATCTTTTGTAGATGGACCTTTACCTTCGGGATATCTATCTTTGAAGTATGCTCCAATGACTTTTGCTGTGGCATGTGGATTATGACTCGTAAGATGTTCCGAGCCACATGTATGCATCTTTTCATACTTTTTAATATAAAATCTATCAGAATTTTCAACTTTCACCGCTCTTAGCCACCACTTGCACTCAAGATGCTCACATTTGACACAATACACTGAACACGAATTAATTACCTTCTTCAATCTAAAATTTTTTTTGACACAAGCAATTTTCAATGCAATATCTAATTCTTGTTTATTCTTAAACGACATATCTTTGTAAAAACATGTTCCATCATCTTGAGCATGACTGCATTAAGTTAATTAATTATCAGCTAAAGCAAAAATTAATTAAGTGTACAAAGAGGATGAACTTTTAGAAATAAGTAAATTTATGAGTTCATAGTACTTGCCCATTAGCAACTTCACCAATAATGGGCAATCTATTCCGAACTTCAGGAGAAAGAATATGTTGACCTTCACGCTCTTCATTCGGAAAATTCATATTCATCCCATCACATTCATCGTTCAACACTTGTTGGTCATCACATAAATTATGATTCTCCACCAATCTTTCAACCATGTAGATCCTTAAAACACCTCTAGGTTAATTTTCCAAATGAGTACTTAAACTAAGTTGATCATTTATCTTAAAACGAGCTGTCTTCTGCTTTTCACTACAACTATGCGGGTAAGTGATCACAATATCTTCCAACTCACAATTTAATTTACAACAAGTAATGATTTTATTCGCAAAATCATCATATGCAATATCTCGATGCACAATCATTTCAATTGTCGCGGCCAATTCTTTACTCTTCCAACTCCAAATATAACGATTGTTGGACTCGACC
>NW_026029106.1:0-259 GCF_019186545.1 Solanum stenotomum | reverse complement strand
AAAAACCTTAAAATACAAAATCTTCAATGATCTATACCTAACTAACAATAATCAAATCAAATTAACAATTGAATAACACAACCAACAAACAAAAACAATAATATACTAACAAACAATCAATTATAATTACTAGCATTAAAGCCAAGTATTAATACTAGATGGACACAAACACATTATTCAAAACAATTGTTTTCTCAGACGACCATGACCTCTAGTTGACCTCGCCGGAGCTTCTGTTTCAACAGACCTCGCTAGCTGC
>NW_026029105.1:0-353 GCF_019186545.1 Solanum stenotomum | reverse complement strand
AAAATAAAAGACTGAATATAAAATTTGTCTATCATCCTCAAAGAACGAGGACTCACAACTGATATTGCTGAACGCAGATCGAGAACCGATTGCCACGTGATCTGAATGTTGAGAACCCTGAACCTACACCACGAGAAAATGTAGCATAGAGTATGTGTCTGTACTTGAAAGGTACTAAACATTCATGATAGGATAAAGCTGAACATAGATATATAACTGAATCAAGCATATTGAAAAATGATATAATTTGAACATGATAAATAAGGGTTAGGTATTTGGTTAAGGGTTTAGAGCTTAAGTTTTTCTAGGATTTTTTTAGGCTAAAAGGTTTTTTCGATTTAGGATTTTTAAAG
>NW_026029104.1:0-561 GCF_019186545.1 Solanum stenotomum | reverse complement strand
TATATTTTCATATTTTTATCATACCAAGGTCCTTTTTATTATTACTCTTTTATTTTCATAATTTATTGTTAACTGTTTGTCTTCTAGATTATATGGTTTTACTTGTTCCAACCATTTTATTCCTAAAATGATATTTTCATTTCCTTGATATATTTTGAATTTTATTACTATTGGTACTCCTCCGATGATTATTTCCTTTTCTGTAGTTTCTTCGGTATACATTAATGCTTTTGGTAGTTCGGAGCATGATTGTTCAATAGTTATTATTTCATCTTCCGTCACTAATTCTCTTGTAATATAGTTTTCTTCTCGTCCTGTGTCTATTAATATTTTCGTTGTTCCATTATTCCCGTTATGTAGTAATGATGTGGTTTTATATCATCTTCTATTGATTTTTGTGGGGTTTTATCTATTCTCCTTGAGGTACTCATTTTTGATGATGTTTGGGGTATCTCATTGTTTATTCTTTTCGATGTGCTTAGTCTTTCTTTTACTATTTCTAAATCTTCTTCTATATCAATTTCATTATAACGATAATCATTTTTATCTATGACTGTAACT
>NW_026029103.1:0-645 GCF_019186545.1 Solanum stenotomum | reverse complement strand
TGTTCCTGAATATGAGAATAAAATCGTTGGCACTATCAAAAGATTTTGTATACCTGGTGGACTGCCTTGGCACCTCACAGATGAGGTTTATGTCCCTATAAATTGTAATGGGAAGTTTCATTGGGTCTTATCAGTCGTTGTATTGAAGGAACGATGTATAAAGGTGTATGATTCAATGTCCTCATCTAGGACGAACAGAAAATTGTGCTTCGAGATTCAAAAGTTGTCTACATTTTTGCCAAAGTACCTTGAATCTTACCAAGGAAAGAACAAATCTCACCCGTTCGAAGTCAGACATGTTACTGGTATTGCCCAACAAACAAGCAATAGTCTGTAAGTATCACATTATTTTTTTGTTTCACCACTATTGAAATGTGATGTTATTATATTTTCTAATCGATGATATACCATCCAGAGATTGTGGACTTTTTGTTGCTGCGTACGCTGAGTTTTTGAGTGATGGACACAAGTATCATTTGATGGAATTAGTTCTGAAATCCTTCGCATGAGATATGCTTCACTCCTAAGGAATTATGGGATTTTAAAGGCTCGGAGTGGCTATGTTAGTAACAATGAAGACCCATAGAGGCCTAGACCTAAAAAATCAAAGTTCGATTAAAATGTTGTGGTTACCACCATTGATTA
>NW_026029102.1:0-670 GCF_019186545.1 Solanum stenotomum | reverse complement strand
AACGACGTATCTTAGGGGTTAAACGAAACAGGAAAAGACCAAAAGACCCCTGAATTAACTGTTGTCGGAGTGACTGACGGAATGGACCTACGGTCTGTCAATCAATCGACGGTCCGTCGATTGGGTCCGTAGGTCGAGTCTGCCCGACAGGGCTTCACTAAAACGTGTATAACTTTTTACTCGGAGGTCAAAATTTAGCAAACTTGGTGGCGTTGGAAAGATAATTCAATTATCTATCTAAACATAGGTCATGGGACACATAATTCATTTTGTGCTAATAGTTATGACCATCTGAAGTTGACCCATCAATATTTTTCAGCTAACTGGTTGCTGACCCTCATCTACAGTCAGACCTAGGGACCGTGGATCGAATGATGGTCTGTGCTGGTCGACCGTAGTTTGTGTCAGAGGATGGGTAAGGGAAGTCACGATCCACGGACACAGACCACGGACCGTGGTCTGATCTACGGACCGTGGGTCTGTCCGTGAGTCGGGACTTAGCCAATTTTCTGAGCTAGTTTGGGGAGGGGTTGCAGTGGTGAATCACGGACCACCAGCACGGGCCGTGGTCTGACCTACGGTCCGTGGATGGTGACCGTAAGTTGCACCTGCAACTTCTCAAAATCTGCATTTTTTTGTCCGTTTCAGATACGGGGTGTTACATTATCTC
>NW_026029101.1:0-696 GCF_019186545.1 Solanum stenotomum | reverse complement strand
CCAGCAACAATTCCCAAAACTTCAACCTTTCTTAACTCTCTCATCTCTCAACCGATTTAGGCGATTCAAAGGCAAAGTTGTGAGATTTTTCGAGGGCAACGCGTTGGTGAGCTCGGATAGTGGTTTGGGGTTCCCGTTTGAGGTAATTTCACTAAAAAACCTGACTGCAGTGCCTGTTTCGAGTCCTTGTTTTTGGTATTTTTGTTTTGGCCATATCTCACTCATTTTAGCTCGGTTTTGGGTGATTCGAAGTCCCACGTGTTGAGAATTATCGTGGCTTCATCGTAGAGTGTTCAAAGAGTGTTGGGCACCTTTTGATTTTCGTTTATTTCGAGTTTTGGCTGCTGCTGTAGGATTTCTTTTAGTAGATTAAAGTGTGATTTCTTGCTTGTTGGTTTTTGCTATGTTTTGAGCCTCGAATTGTGTTCCATTTTGGGACATAAGTTTGGGATGCTGTTTAGGGTCTCTTGACGGAGTCAAATTCGGACAGTTCGATGCGGGTCCCACGATTCCCGTTTTGACTCCAAAATTTACCCGTCTCTATTTGTTGTGATTTTGGTGTCTAAATGACCATAGTAATGTTGTGACTCTATTTTTGATAGCGGGGCAGCGTTTCGAGACTGTTCGAAAAGGGAAAGCTCCGGTAAAGTGATTTGGAGAGCGCGCGATTAGCCTTAAGGTAGGCTACGGCTTTCC
>NW_026029100.1:0-312 GCF_019186545.1 Solanum stenotomum | reverse complement strand
GTTATGGTTTTGGGTTTAGGGTTTAGGTGTGTAGGGTTTAGGGTTTAGGGTTTTGGGGTTAGGGTTTAGGGTTTATGGTTTAGTGTTTAGGGTTTAGGGTTTATGGTTTAGTGTTTAGGGTTTAGGATTTATGGTTTAGGGTTTAGGGTTTAGGGTTTAGGGTGTAGTGGTTAGGGTTCGGGGTTTATGGCTTAGTGTTTAGAGTTTGGGATATAGGGTTTAGGGTTTAGGGTTTAGGTTTAGGGGGTTAGGGTTTAGGGTTTAGGTTTAGGGTTTAGGGTTTAGGATTTAGGGCTTAGGGTTTAGAGTTTG
>NW_026029099.1:0-300 GCF_019186545.1 Solanum stenotomum | reverse complement strand
CTTCTATTCGTTCATTCTTCCCAGGTTCATATGCAATGGCGTAGACATCAGCTTCTTTTGATCGCTCTGCAATCAATTTGCCTATTACCCTAGCAGCATCATCATCAGTAAGTGATGGCAATGTGTTCCTCAAGTCTCTCGAGTTTGTGGTAGCAACAGATATCACCTTGCTGGTTCCTCGATGCATGACTTTGGCATGGATAAATCGTTTTGAAAAGAAAACATTTAGTAAAAAAGGTCTCAAATACATATCTGTCCTTTGTTTCCATGATTTCCTGTTGGGCTTTTTTGCAGCTTCAC
>NW_026029098.1:0-296 GCF_019186545.1 Solanum stenotomum | reverse complement strand
ATTATGAATTCAAGGTGTTCGATCACATATTATGGAGGGATTCTTGAACGCTTGGACGTACTTTGGAGTGTCGGAAACAACTATAAACCATAGGTATAATACATAGGAACATGCATGAGAAAGTGAGAAAGAAGTGGGGAAAACTTGGCTGAGACTTCAGATTTCTGGTGACACAGATGGCACCTACGGACGCCATCGACGGACCGTAGATGGACTTACGGTCCGTCCTGTAGGTCCGTAGATCGCGTCAGAGACTTCCCCAGAATTTAGATAAAAAAATGACTAAGTGTTGACCT
>NW_026029097.1:0-832 GCF_019186545.1 Solanum stenotomum | reverse complement strand
AGGCGCCACTAAGATGTACCGCGATCTGTGGTAAGTCTATTGGTGGAATGGTATGAAAAGAGATATAACAGATTTTGTGGCTAAGTGCCCCAATTGCCAACAAGTCAAGGTAGAACATCAGAAACCAGGAGGTATGACTCAAGAGATTGACATTCCTACTTGGAAGTGGGAAGTGATCAACATGGACTTCATCACAGGTTTACCTCGTACTCGCAGACAACATGACTCCATTTGGGTGATTGTTGATAGGGTTACTAAGTCTTCTCGCTTTTTGGCGGTCAAGACTACAGATTCGGCGTTGGATTACGCCAAGTTGTACATTAATGAGATCGTGAGGTTGCATGGGGTTTCTTTGTCTATCATCTCAGATAGAAGTCCTCAGTTTACCTCTCATTTCTGGAAGTCATTTCAGAAAGGTCTTGGTACTGAGGTTAATCTTAGTACAGCATTTCATCCGCAGACGGATGGTCAGCCAGAGCGTACCATTCAGACCTTAGAGGACATGTTGAGAGCTTGTGTGATCGACTTCAAGGGTAGTTGGGATGATCACCTTCCTCTAATAGAGTTCGCCTACAACAATAGTTACCATTCCAGTATTCAGATGGCCCCTTATGAGGCATTATATGGGCGTAGATGTAGATCTCCAGTTGGTTGGTTTGAAGTAGGTGAAGCAGCCTTGATTGGACCAGATTCGGTCCTTGATGCTATGGAGAAAGTGCAACTCATTAGAGATAGACTTAAGACTGCCCGGAGTCGCCAGAAGTCTTATGCAGATGTGAGAAGAAGGGAACTAGAGTTCTAAGATGATGATTGGGTTTTCCTGAAAGTGTCA
>NW_026029096.1:6498-7287 GCF_019186545.1 Solanum stenotomum | reverse complement strand
AACTCCTTTCCTTATTTGGTGTACCTAAAGGAAACTTTCACGTCCGATTTTGTAGGGGGGGGGAGATCCTATAGAATCCTATCCCAATTTTTCTTTTGCTAGGCCCATANAATCCTATCCCAATTTTTCTTTTGCTAGGCCCATAACTAAAAAGTCCACTTTCTTACGATTTCGAGGTTTATTCGAATATGAAATCCAATCTTGGAAATACAGCATCCCACTTTTTTTTTCCTTTTGAAGACCCATAGTAGCCGCAAAGCACCATTCTGCGCACTCAGAATAAAAGAGTGAATTTCCACAATGAGTTTCAAAGTGTCTATGAACATGAAAAATCTCCTTTCTACAGCTTACAACTTTCATCGCCCTTATATTTAGTTCTCCACAGAGCAATTCTTCTCAAAAGGTGCTGGCCATTCTAAATGTGGCTTCAAAGTTATTCTTTCTAAGCGCGGATTCAGTTGATTAACTGTGCCACCTTCTTTCTACTGGTTGATTTAACCGCATCAACCGCAAAGAAAGTGACGACCTATTCTCTAGCAGTAGCAGGGGCAAGCCTAAACATCTACACCTTCCATGGGAATTTTGGAAGAATTTCATTTCCTTAAGGAATCAGTCCCAAGAGCGGCTATGACTACGAGAGCAGTTACCCTTCGAACCTTAACACCGGTTACGTCCTTCTTCTGTCATCGGGGATGGGAACCTTCGTAGGAATGTTGGATGGTTCTTGGCAGATAGGTTTGATGCTAGCCTTGTTGCCTTGGCATTGGCTGATTCAAGACATATATGTAT
>NW_026029096.1:0-6473 GCF_019186545.1 Solanum stenotomum | reverse complement strand
AATTGGTACTTCACTATTTTGGAATCGGTTTTATTATTTACTAAAGAGAATGGAGTTTCATATAACTTTCTTGTATAGATTTAACTCAAAAAGAAAAAATATAGAGGTAGAATAAATAAATGTTCCTCTAAAGAATAAATTAAAAAATGTAAGTTGATATAAGATTAATGCAGTGCAGGCGCAAAATCAGAAAAGACAGATGAATAAACAACTCATCACAAGGTCATACCTTAAGAAGCACCGATCTCTCTCAACAAAATCTTATATGTGTTATGAATTCAATATATGAATAAAAAGAAAGATGATTTAGGGGTTTGAGATAAACAAATGGGAGCACGTGACCATATAACCTATGGTGTCCCTCTAAAAAATAAATTAAGAAACTGTAGAATTGACATAAGATTAATACAGTGCATGTGTTAAATGAAAAATAATAGATAAAGAAACAACTCATCAAAAGGTCATACCTCAAGGAGTAACAATCTCTTTCAGGAAAAGCTTATTTGCTTCCCGAATCCAATCTATGAGTAGAAAGAAAAATAATTTAAAAGTTTGAGATGATGAAATGAGAGCACGCGGCCATAAAACCTAAGATTTTCAGTAGTGATAGTGTGTCTATATATATAATAAAAATTATTTTATTGAATGTTCTTCGATTTATTGTGACATTGATAAGTAACCAATTCAAAATTAATACAATATTAGATAAATATACAATAATGAATATAAAAATTTAGCGTCAACAAAATAATAAATACTGCATTTACATTTCGAGAAAATCAAAATATTATAATATATTGTTTGTATCTTCATTTAATATTTGAGTTGGACGCGTCTTTGACTTTTTCAACATTAAGAATGTGTTTGGTATGAAGGAAAACATTTTCCGAACACCCCCAGACCCCATCCCCCCACTAAACCAAAAAAATTTAAGTATCCAAAAAAAATAATTAAATGCTTCAAATTTTAAAAGTTTCATTTTTTTACACCACCCTACCCCTGATCACCCCTACCACCACCACCACCACCCTCACAATTTTTTTCCTTAAATGTTTGCTTTTGAAAAATATTTTAAATTTTAGAATTTTCAATGTTTTTACTCCAACCCTTACCCCGAGCCCATTACCATCCCCCCCTCCCCCCTTTCTCCCCCAAATTTTAATTTTAAAAATTTTATTTTTTAAAAAAATATTGCAGATTGATGTGAGGCAAAACATAAATATTTTAAATCATTATTTGCCTCACATTTAGTATTTATATTTGTCCCTTTTTAGTATGAATTTTATCAATTGTGCTTAATAATGTATTTTATTTGTAGGATTAAATTGGAACCAAGAAAAAGAAGTTTGGAGCTAAAAGGAATTAAAAATGAAAAATTATAAAAAAAATCAAGCAGACATCTTAATAGAGGAAAAGTTGAATTACTATATGCGGCCATCTGCCACGTGTCATATTCTAGAGACACTTTCAAGTTGAAGCGGCGGAAATATGTGAATCTGCTATGGTTCATGCGGAATTCAATTTCGTTTGGGTTTGGTTTCCCAATTTGTTTTGGACTTAATTATTTTATTTGGAGTTTCCTAAATCTATAAATAGTCCATAAGAATATTTATTAGAGGGATACACTAGGAGATACTTTGTAGAGAAAAGTCATTATACTTATTACGGTTCTTTTCTTAGACATTAATAGCTAAAGACCCTTGTTCTGGGGCTGTACCTACGAATGATTGTTTAGTATTGAATTTTATGGATTGAAAATTAGTTATCGCATAAATTGCTCTTTTGTTCTTATTTTAGTATTTTGTGATTGGCACTCATTTTCCAAATTGAACTCGGGAGAGAAATATGGGGATAGAACGTGGGACAAAAGGAACGTGATCTTCTCTAGATATTAGAGTTGATTTGTATCTAGGATAGGGACATACCTAGAGACCTTGCTTGGTTACTAAACAAGATGAAAACTTAATGCTCCGCAATTGGTAAAGTTTATCCCCGCTCAACAATGTAGTTAGACTGCCAATTGTGGTAGGCGATTAGCATAAATTCTTAGTAAGTTGCAGCCCTAGAATTTTCCAACTCATTAGTATACGTCTTTTATTATTGCATTCTAGTTAGGTAAATTCTTTTGACACTCTGAAATAAATAATTAGAATTAATATAAATAATAAAGTTATTTTATATGTTTAATTTGGAAAAAAAATAATATACAATTGAAGTGAAGATTGAAAACACACTCACACGCACGCACACACACTCATGCACGCGCGCACACACAGATATATATACACACTCACGCACGCATGCGCGCGCGCGCACACACACACACATATATAAAATTGGTACTTCACCATTTTGGCATCGATTTTATTATTTAACTAAAGAGAATGGAGTTTCATATAACTTTCTTGTATAGATTTAACTCAAAAAGAAAAAATATACAGGTAGAATAAATAAATGTTCCTCTAAAGAATAAATTAAAAAATGTAGGTTGACATAAGATTAATGCAGTGCAGGCGCAAAATGAGAAAAGATAGATGAATAAACAACTAATCACAAGGTCATACCTTAAGAAACACTGATCTCTCTCAGCAAAATCTTATATGTGTTATGAATTCAATATATAAATAAAAAGAAAGATGATTTAGGGGTTTGAGATAAACAAATGAGAGCACGTAACCATATAACCTATGGTGTCCCTCTAAAAAATAAATTAAGAAAATGTAGAATTGACATAAGATTAATATAGTGCAGGTGTGAAATGAAAATAATAGATAAAGAAACAACTCATCAAAAGGTCATACCTCAAGGAGTAACAATCTCTTTCAGCAAAAGTTTTTTTGCTTCCCGAATCCAATCTATGAATAGAAAGAAAAATAATTTAAAGGTTTGAGATGATGAAATAGGAGCACGCGTCCATAAAACCTAGGATTTTCAGTAGTGATAGTGTGTCTATATATATAGTAAAAATTATTTTATTGAATGTTCTTCAATTTATTGTGACATTGATGAGTAATCGATTCAAAATTAATATAATCTTAGATAAATATACAATAATGAATATAAAAAATTAGCGTAAACAAAATAATAAATACTGCATTTACATTTCAAGTAAATCAAAATATTATAATACATTGTTTGTATCTTCATTTAATATATGAGTTGGACGCGTCTTTGACTTTTTCAACATTAAGGATGTGTTTGGTATGAAGGAAAACATTTTCCAAACACCTCTCAGACCCCATCCCCCACTAAACCAAAAAAATTTAAATATCTAAAAAAAGAAATTTAAATACTTCAAATTTTAAAAGTTTCATTTTTTTACACCACCCTACCCCTGATCACCCCTACCACCAACACCACCCTCACAATTTTTTTTCTTAAATGTTTGCTTTTGAAAAATATTTTAAATTTTAGAATTTTCAATGTTTTTACTCCAACCCTTACCCCGAGCCCATTACCATCCCCCCCCCCCCTTTCTCCCCCAAATTTTAATTTTAGAAATTTTATTTTTAAAAAAATATAAACATAAATATTTTAAATCATTATTTGCTTCACATTTAGTATTTATATTTTTCCTTTATTAATATGAATTTTATCAATTGTTCTTAATAATGTAATTTATTTGTAGGATTAAATTTTAACCAACATAAAGAAGTTTGGAGCTAAAACAAATTAAAAATGAAAAATTCTAGAAAGAAATCAAGCAGACAGCTTAATAGAGGAAAAGTTGAATTACTATATGCGGCCATCTGCCACGTGTCATATTCTGGAGACACTTTCAAGTTGAAGCGGCGGAAATATGTGAATCTGCTATGGTTCATGCGGAATTCAATTTCGTTTGGATTTGGTTTCCCAATTTATGTTGGACTTAATTATTTTATTTAGGGTTTCCTACATCTATAAATAGTCCATAAGAATAATTATTAGAGGGATACACTAGGAGATACTTTGTAGAGAAAAGTCATTATACTTATTACGGTTCTTTTCTTAGACATTAGTAGCTAAAGACCCTTGTTCTGAGGCTGTACCTACGAATGATTATTTAGTATTGAATTTTATTGATTGAAGATTAGTTATTGCATAAATTGCTCTTTTGTTCTTATTTTAGTATTTTATGATTGGCACTCATTGTCCAAATTGAACTCAGGAGAGGAATATGAGGATAGAACGTGGGACAAAAGGAACGTGATCTTCTCTAGAAATTAGGGTTGATTTGTATCTAGGATAGGGAAACATACCTAGAGACCTTGCTTAGTTACTAAACAAGATGAAAACTTAATGCTCCGCAATTGGTAAACTCTATCACCGCTCAACAATGTAGTTAGACTGCCAATTGTGATAGGCGATAAGCATGAATTCTTAGTAAGTTGCAGCCCTAGAATTTTCCAACTCATTAGTATACATCTTTTATTATTGCATTCTAGTTAGGTAAATTCTTTTGACACTCTGAAACAAATAATTAGAATTAATATAAATAATCAAGTTATTTTATATGTTTAATTTGGGAAAAACTAATATACAATTGAAGTGAAGATTGAAAACACACTCACACGCACGCACACACACTCACGCACACACACTCACGCACACGCACACACAGATATATATACACACTCATGCACGCACGCACGCACGCACGCCCACACACTCACGCATGCACGCGCGCACTCACACACACACACACACATATATATATATAATTGGTACTTCACTATTTTGGCATTGGTTTTATTATTTAACTAAAGAGAATGGAGTTTCATATAACTTTCTTGTATAGATTTAACTCAAAAAGAAAAAATATACAGGTAGAATAAATAAATGTTCCTCTAAAGAATAAATTAAAAAATGTAGGTTGACATAAGATTAATGCAGTGCAGGCGCAAAATGAGAAAAGACAGATGAATAAACAACTTATCACAAGGTCATACCTTAAGATGCACCGATCTCTTTCAGCAAAATCTTATCTGTGTTATGAATTCAATATATGAATAAAAAGAAAGATGATTTAGGGGTTTGAGATAAACAAATGGGAGCACTTGACCATATAACCTATGGTGTTCCTCTAAAAAATAAATTAAGAAAATGTAGAATTGACATAAGATTAATATAGTGCAGGTGTGAAATGAAAATAATAGATAAAGAAACAACTCATCAAAAGGTCATACCTCAAGGAGTAACAATTTCTTACAGCAAAAGCTTTTTTGCTTCCCAAATTCAATCTATGAATAGAAAGAAAAATAATTTAAAGGTTTGAGATGATGAAATGGGAGCACGCAGCCATAAAACCTAGGATTTTCAGTAGTTATAGTGTGTGTATATATATAATAAAAATTATTTTATTGAATGTTCTTCAATTTATTGTGATATTGATGAGTAACCGATTCAAAATTAATATAATCTTAGATAAATATACAATAAAGAATATAAAAAATTAGCATCAACAAAATAATAAATACTGCATTTACATTTCGAGAAAATCAAAATATTATAATATATTGTTTGTATCTTCATTTAATATTTGAGTTGGACGCGTCTTTGACTTTTTCAACATTAAGGATGTGTTTGGTATGAAGGAAAACATTTTCTGAACAGCCCCCAGACCCCATCCCCCCACTAAACCAAAATAATTTAAATATCCAAAAAAAAATAATTTAATACTTCAAATTTTAAAAGTTTCATTTTTTTACACCACCCTACCCCTGATCACTCCTACCACCACCACCACCCTCACAATTTTTTTTCTTAAATGTATGCTTTTGAAAAATATTTTAAATTTTAGAATTTTCAATGTTTTTACTCCAACCCTTACCCCGAGCCCATTACCATCCCCCCTTTCTCCCCCAAATTTTAATTTTAAAAATTTTATATTTTTAAAAATGTTGCAGATTGATGTGAGGCCAAACATAAATATTTTAAATCATTATTTGCCTCACATTTAGTATTTATATTTGTCCTTTTTAGTATGAATTTTATTAATTGTGCTTAATAATGTATTTTATTTGTAGGATTAAATTGGAACCAAGATAAAGAAGTTCGGAGCTAAAACGAATTAAAAATGAAAAATTATAAAAAGAAATCAAGCTGACAGCTTAATAGAGGAAAAGTTGAATTACTATATGCGGCCATCTGCCATGTGTCATATTCTGGAGACACTTTCAAGGTGAAGCGGCGGAAATACGTGAATCTGCTATGGTTCATGCAGAATTCAATTTCGTTTGGGTTTGGTTTCCCAATTTGTTTTGGACTTAAATATTTTATTTAGGGTTTCCTACATCTATAAATAGTCCATAAGAATAATTATTGGAGGGATACACTAGGAGATACTTTGTAGAGAAAAGTCATTATACTTATTACGGTTCTTTTCTTAGACATTAGTAGCTAAAGACCCTTGTTCTGGGGCTGTACCTACGAATGATTGTTTAGTATTGAATTTTATGGATTGAAAATTAGTTATCGCATAAATTGCTCTTTTG
>NW_026029095.1:0-654 GCF_019186545.1 Solanum stenotomum | reverse complement strand
CCTCATCAACCAAGGAAGACCTAGCACCGTTAACAACGACCACACCACCATTACCAACCTCTTCCAACCTAACCCCCAACCTAGCCAACCGATGCATCTCCCTAGCCATTTCCCTTTCACCAATATCAACATGAGCTAGGCTACCCATAGACACCCTACTCAAAGCATCCGCCACCACATTAGCTTTACCGGGATGATAATGCACACTCATATCATAACCTTTAAGAAATTCTAGCCACCTTCTTTGTCTCAAGTTGAGATCTTTTTGAGTGAAGACATATTGGAGGCTCTTATGATCGGTGAACACATCAACATGTACCCCATACAAGTAATGACGCCAAATCTTTAAACTAAACACCACCGCGGCTAATTTAAGATCATGCGTAGGATAGTTCTTTTCATGCACTTTGAGTTGTCTAGAAGCATAGGCTATCACCTTACCATTTTGCATTAGGACACAACCCAAGCCAACTCTAGAAGCATCACAATACACAACAAATCCCTCAAGCCCATCCGGTAGTGACAATATAGGAGCGGACACAAGTTTATCTTTCAAGGTTTGAAAACTCCTTTCGCACTCGTCGGTCCACTCAAACTTAGCCTTCTTTTGTGTCAACTTAGTCATTGGAGAAGCAATAGAAGAAAACTCATTCA
>NW_026029094.1:0-371 GCF_019186545.1 Solanum stenotomum | reverse complement strand
TATTATCATTGTTATTGTATTGTTAATTATTGGAAAACAAGGATGATGAAGATAGCCATGGAAAGAGGGTAAGTTGATCAAACTTGATAAATATTGTATAATTGGCATGGAATTGAGTATTGTGGCTTATGGCCTTTGAAAAAGGTGGTAAGATGGCTTGATCTCTTAGTATTAATATAGTTGTTGTTGATTGGCTTGATCCACCTTTGGTGGAGGTGGTTATTTGTTGTATTATTGTGAATTGAGGCCATGAAGGGCATTATGTGAATGTTATTATATTGTTGTATTATTATACACATATGAGGCTATATGTAAAGTCCTATATGAAGCTATATGTAAAGTTCTATGTGAAGCTATATGTGAAGGTATGA
>NW_026029093.1:0-309 GCF_019186545.1 Solanum stenotomum | reverse complement strand
CTTGAACTTAGAATTTGAACTTGAACTGAGAACATGAACTTGAAATTAGAACTTGAACTTGAAATTAGAATTTGAACATGAATTTAGAACTTGAACTTGAACTTAGAACTTGAACTTGAACTTGAACTTGAAATTAGAACTTGAATTTGAACTTAGAACTTAAACTTGAACTTAGAATTTGAACTTAAACTTAGAACTTGAATTTGAAATTAGAACTTGAACATGAACTTATTAAAACTTGAATATATATATAATATATATAAAACTAATATTCTTGGATCTGAAGTTTATATATAACTAATTTTAGAA
>NW_026029092.1:0-319 GCF_019186545.1 Solanum stenotomum | reverse complement strand
ATGGAAGAAGAAGAAAACATATGGGGTGGGGTCAATTTTGGTATTGGAATGCTGATTGTATAATGCATTGTTGTGAGGAATTGTTGGAATTGGATTTTAGCATTGAGATGGGCCGGTTTTTATTATGATTGGGAATGGGCTGGGAAAATTGAATTGGAGAAGTGGGCTGCTGGAAAATTGAAAGAAGAGGGCCCAATACTTGGTCTTCCTAAAAAGGTCCAAGAAGTGAGACTAAAATGGTTATATTTGAATTAGAAAAATGACCAAATGAATTGCAAACTTAGTCCATTGAACTTTAAAATTTAACCAATTTGACTCA
>NW_026029091.1:0-429 GCF_019186545.1 Solanum stenotomum | reverse complement strand
AGGGCTCAGGGTTTAGGTTTAGTGTTTAGCATTTAGGGTTTAGGGTTAGTCTGTAGGATTTAGGGTTTAAGGTTTTGGGTTTATGCTTTAGGGTTTTAGGTTTAGACTTTAGGGTTTAGGGTATAGGGTCTAGTGTTTTGGGTTTCATTTTTAGGATTTAAGGTTTATGTTTAGGGTTTAAGGTTTAGGATTTAGGATTTAGGGTTTAGGGTTTAGGATTTAAGGTTTAGGATTTATAGTTTAGGTTAGGGTTGAAGGTTTAAGGTTTCGAGTTTAGAGTTTAAGATTTAACTTTTAGGATTGGGGTTTAGGGTTTAGGGTTTAGGGATTATGATTATGGGTTTAAGGTTTAGGGTTTAGGTTTTAGGGTTTAGGGTTTAGTGTTTAAGGTTTAGGGTTTTGGTTTCATGGTTAAGGGTTTAATGTTTA
>NW_026029090.1:0-251 GCF_019186545.1 Solanum stenotomum | reverse complement strand
TCTTTTTATTTATTATACTACCTGTACACCCTGTGTCTACTAATGCTAAAGTTTCTAACTCAATATCTTGTATTTTAAGTCTGGCTAGCACCTTAATAGTAGTGAATTTTTTATCTTCATTACATATTAAATTTTCATAATGATTTACCATAGTTTCTATATTCATTAATTCTGCTTCTTGGGCGGATGTGTTACACACTCTTTGTTCTTCAGTTCTGTGTATTAATTCTGTCATATTTTCTTCACATTTT
>NW_026029089.1:0-692 GCF_019186545.1 Solanum stenotomum | reverse complement strand
TCTTAAATTCATTTGTAACTCCAATTACAAGTTAATGAAATAGATTTGTCGGTTGTTTGAATTTGAATTGAGTTGGTCTTGCTATTGAGTTTGTTACATTGGTGCTTTCATTGAGAGCATCTACCATGGTGGACCTATCTCAAGCCCCTGTCATGGGTCGCTTCAATGGTGACAATCCCCTAGAGTGGGTGATTCAGACAGAGAAGTATTTCATCTTCTACGACATATTATCGGAGCATAAACTGTCTTGGGCTTCATTCTATTTGGATGGCGAGGCTTTGGAATGGTATCGTTGGCTTTTCCGAAACAAACAACTTGCGGGTTGGGATCATTTCATAGATAAATTGTTTATTCGTTTTCAAAGTCGGAAAGATCCTCACAATCGATTCGCCTTTCTCCGGCAGATTACCACAGTGGATGATTATCAGCCACGGGCTGCAACTATTTCATCATGGAGCACTATCCCTAACTTGCCCTTGCCTCAGTCGTGGAATGAACCATCGGACTACAACAAAATGAAATCTGCCCACCAGGTGTTCGGTGAAAAGTCAAATAAGACATCTGATATTGTTGTAGATGTTGAGAATGCAACAATGCTAATTAAAAATGGCAGTGCTGAAATGTTGGACACTCAAGCAAAAGAGAAGATTTTTCATTCGATTTCGGATGAAACTAAAGAGGAGGCGGAGTTC
>NW_026029088.1:0-698 GCF_019186545.1 Solanum stenotomum | reverse complement strand
TGGAGCGACGCCGTCCGTCGCTTTTTCTCCCGTCGTTTTTTAGCAATTTTTAGTAGTGTAAGTTCAAGTTCAAGTTCAAGTTTTAAGTTGAAGTTCAAGTTCAAGTTCAAGTTCTAAGTTCAAGTTCTAAGTTCAAGTTCAAGTTCAAGTTCAAGTTCAAGTTCCAAGTTCCAAGTTCAAGTTCAAGTTCTAAGTTCAAGTTCTAAGTTCAAGTTCTAATTTCAAGTTCAAGTTCAAATTTTAAGTTCAAGTTCAAGTTCAAGTTCTAAGTTTAACTTCAAATTCTAAGTTCAAGTTCAAGTTCAAGTTCAAGTTCAAGTTCTAATTTCAAGTTCAAGTTCTAAGTTCACGTTCAAATTCTAAGTTCAACTTCAAATTCTAAGTTCAACTTCAAGCTCTAAATTCAAGTTCAAGTTCGAGTTCAAATTCTAAGTTCAAGTTCAAGTTCTAAGTTCAAGTTCTAATTTCAAGTTCAAGTTCTAAGTTTAACTTCAAATTCTAAGTTCAAGTTCAAGTTCTAATTTCAAATTCACGTTCAAATTCTAAGTTCAAGTTCAAGTTCAAGTTCTAAATTCAAGTTTAAGTTCTAATTTCAAGTTCAAGTTCAAGTTCTAAGTTCTAAGTTCAAGTTCAAATTCTAAGTTCAAGTTCAAGTTCTAAATTCAAGTTTAAGTTCTAAGTTCAAGTTCAAGTTCAAA
>NW_026029087.1:0-208 GCF_019186545.1 Solanum stenotomum | reverse complement strand
TAGCACCGAGTGGATATGCAAGTGAGATGGGTTCCTTCACAAAGGAAGGGAGGTCCCCACTATTATGTCTCGTGAGATGGAAACCCACACGTTAGTAAGTATAAGATTTCTAGTAGCAATCTCCATATCCCGTAATTATGCGTCCTCATAGGACTCTTAGCTAGTGGATCCACCTAGACTCTATCATGAATGTATGCCCTACCTTGGC
>NW_026029086.1:0-370 GCF_019186545.1 Solanum stenotomum | reverse complement strand
TAATAAATATCAACCTAAAGAGGTCGGTGTATTTAAATTATTATTTTATTTAAATATTATTGACTTCATGATGCCAGTATTTATTAAATATTTTTAAATATAGATAATTATTTTAAAAAATATCGACATCCTATGGTCGGTAAATTAAAGAATTCTCTTAAAAAAAGAATGACAATATAAGTCTTACTCCTAAACACTAACTCTCAAAACCTAAGTCCACTTTCACTCCCCACTCCAGACCCACCCCCGCCCCACCCCCATCGGCGCCGATCCCCACCCATCCCCGACCGGCGCCACGCCGCCATCCCCGACCGCAGCAATAGAGGACGTCGCGGCAGCTGAAGAGGAAGTTACGCCCAGGAGGTCGCGC
>NW_026029085.1:0-1304 GCF_019186545.1 Solanum stenotomum | reverse complement strand
TCCATACAAAAACTTATTTATCTGAGCCTTGGAATCAGCAACCACGTGAGGAGCATACCTGGAGAGTTGGTTAAACTTGAGCCCATACTCTTGGACAGTCGTGTTACCCTGCCATAAGTTCATAAATTCCTGGGCCCTTGCTTATCTCAACTCTATGGGGAAAAACTTGTCCAGAAAGGTTTCCCTGAAACAATCCCAAGTAATAGGAGCGACATTTGTACCACTGTTCTCCTTCCACTGAGTATACTAGATATGAGCCGCATCCTTAAGTTGGTAAGATGCTAACTCAACCCGATCATTCCCAGTGACCTGCATCACCTCAAAGATCTTCTTGATCTCATCCAAGAAATTCTGGGGATCTTCACCAGTCTGCGATCCTAAGAACTCTGGAGGATTCATCCCAACAAAGTCACGGACCCTTGTTGCTGCTGCTGATCCACCATTTGCATTCACAGGAGCTTGAACCCGCTGATTGTTCTGGTTAGCGACACTCTGAGCCAACATCTGAATTGAATTCCTGAATTCAGCATTTGAGACTTCCTGATCTGGAACTGGAGGAGATGTGTTTGCGTTCCTAGCATTCGCATTTCTGACATAAGCTCTACGAGGAGGCATGATCACTGAAACGTAGAACGTCGAGTTAGAACGGAATTTAGATCATACCTTACGCACGATAAGAGTAACAAGAAAATGAAGATTTCCTAAACACTTTGTAGCCTCCCTCTCATAAGATGTGCTGCGCACTACACACCCATGAAAAGGACTCTACCTAGTGCGGCTTTTCAGACATCCTAGGACACTTAAACCTAATGCTCTGACACCAAGTTTGTCACGCCCCGAGCTACCACCGAGATGCGGACACGGGACCTAGGACCACAAGTGATCCCAAGCTAACCCTGCTGGCATGATCATGAGCATACTAAAGATAATAAACTGATGCGAAAGCTAATTCATAAATAAATCTGAAAAGATGGGGAATACCCATACACTATAACTGAATATATCAAATCTGAGAGCTTAATACAAAAGAAATATCAAACTCAAAACACTAAGCTGAATCTCACTATGTCTGAAATAAGCCTCTAAACTGACTAGAAATGCTGGGACATGCCCCAACTAGATCTAGCAAAACTGAAACTAAAGACTAAAAGCGATAAAGATAAACATGTCACTAGTCCTCGAAGAATGAGGACTCACCACTGATGCTGCTGAACTAAAGATCGAGAACCGATCTAAGCGTGATCTAGATACTGAGAACCTGTACCTACATCAAGAGAAGATGTAGCACACGTATGTGTCAGTAC
>NW_026029084.1:0-411 GCF_019186545.1 Solanum stenotomum | reverse complement strand
AAAAACAAAAAAATTATAATACCGACTTTTGTATGTTGGTAAAATTAAAGAGTAAAAATAAATTAATATAAAATACCGACCTCATGAGGTCGGTATTTTTTATATTTAATTGAGAAAATAATACCGACATCAAGAGGTCGGTTTTTATTGTAATTCATAAAAAATTCCGACCTCAGGAGGTCGGAATTTTTTCTCAATTAAATATTTTATAATTCCGACTTCCGAATGTCGGTAGTATGTAATTAAAATACCGACCTCATGAGGTCGGTATTTTTATTTCTTCAAATTACTATTAATTAAAGTGATATCCGGAGGTCGGTATTTTTATTTCATATAATTACTATTAATTAAAGTGACATCCGGAGGTCGGTATTTTTATTTAATATAATTACTATTAATTAAAGCGACATC
>NW_026029083.1:100702-115958 GCF_019186545.1 Solanum stenotomum | reverse complement strand
CCCTACTCAAAACCCCCATTTTTTTCTCAATGAAAAAATGAACAACAACTTCTTCGTTTTGCTTGAGCAAAGGTAAGGTAATGGCGTTAAAGCTTTTATTTTTCTTTTAAGTGAATTCATTCTTGAATGATCTTTGCTTGTTCACTGAAATGACCTCAATAATATAAAGAAATCAATCCTTAAAAACAATCTTCAGAAATCCCAAAAGATCCATTTTTTAACCCAACTCTTAAACCCTGCAAAACCCCTCAAGCCCCCCATAGGATATTGAACCAAAAACCCTTTTCGACCCATTCTTCTAAATTCTCAGAATATGAAATGCCAATAGTAACATGAGGTGTAGTCCTAGGGCGTAAGGAGAAGTTGGTGTCACGTGTAATAATCTCTAGGAATAATCCCTGATGAATTAGAGGAGTTGGAATTACCCTCTACTGTTGAAGTTATGCGGGAACGTGTTGAGTTTTTGCAGAAAATTGGTTGGTTGTAGTGTGAGGAAAAACATAATTCTTGTTTTAACATACTTGGAGAAAGTTGGGCTTTAAAGGTCTAAGCTTGGTGAGTTTGTTAAGATTTATCCTCAATGTTTACATACTAGTGTCGTCGTGGTTGTGGAGCTTGTCCCAGTTATTAAATTTTTACGAGGTCTTGATGTTGAGAAACAAGATATTGGGTATGTTTTGATGAAATATCCTGAGTTGTTAGGGTTTAAACTTGAGGGAACAATGAAATCTTCAGTTGCTTACTTGGTTAGTATAGGGGTTAATCTGAGGGATGTAGGGCCGATGGTAACACAATATCCATATTTTCTTGGTATGAGAGTTGGGACGATGATTAAACCACTTGTGGATTATTTGGTTTCATTGGGTTTGCCGAAGAAAATATTGGTGAGAATGTTGGAGAAAGCAAGCATATTTACTTGGTTATGATCATGAAAAGACAGTGAAACCAAATGTAAATTGCTTACTCAGTTTTGGACTTAAAGAAGGACACTTTGCCTTCTGTTATTGCACAATTTCCACAAATTCTTGGTTTACCTTTGAAAGCTAACTTAAAGCTTAAGATTGATCCTGATGGTTTTGCTCGAGTCATTGAAAAGATGCCACAAATTGTCAGTCTACACCAACATGTGATAATGAAACCCGTCAAGTTCCTTGTTGGACGGGGATTTTCAACGGCTGATGTGGCAAACATGATTGTAAAATGTCCTCAGTTAGTTGCCTTGCAAGTTGGCCTCATGAAAAATAGTTATTACTTTTTCAAGAGCGATATGGGTCGGCCAATGGAAGAGCTTTTGGACTTTCCAGACTACTTCACGTATAGCTTGGAATCGAGAATCAAACCCAGGTACCAGAGGTTGCAGAGCAAGGGAATCAGATGTTCTTTGGGTTGGTTTCTCAATTGTAGTGACCAAAGATTTGAAGAGAGATTGTATGGTGATTATGTAGAGCCTGAAAGTTCTGGTCCGTCATTTTGTATGGGTGGGAAGTTAGAACTACCAGGCAATGAGATTGTATCAGAAGAGGAAGATGACAGTGAAGATGAAACACTATATAGACGCACTGTCTCTTTGTAGTGTACTTTGTAACATTCGTGAATTGGGTATAAATGGTAATATCTTTCAATATTAGTTGAATTCTTTTGCTGCTTTCTACCTTTTTCTTCCATTACGATCAACGTGCTACTTTCTCGTTTTCTGTAGTTTGACAAGATTTATAACAGTCCAGTTTATCAAAATGAAGATCTTCCTTGTCTTAACTTCTACCTTTTGTATTGGTGTACCTTAATACCCAGGCTTTACTCCTACTGAAGTTGCCTCTATCGAAGGAATTCTCTCAGATGTCATTTGCATAATCCTGACCTTTCCATATGTCATTAAACACAAAATTATTTCTTTCCATGGGATTTGTTTCAGATTTAAAGTCAATGCAAAACAACAATTTCTTAGGTATTTGCTTATCCACCCGCTATGATCGCTCCTGATATTGCAGAATCATATAGCTTCAGAAGCAATATCTAAGTCAAAAGGAAAATCAAATATCTCATCTTTAATGATTAATATGATATATTCTTTCTCTTATCAAGATACATTCTCATGTAAATAATTTAACCAGCTGATTATTAAAAAAAAGGAATCAATTACCACTTCTTGCTCATGAAAATATTGTACAGGTATTATAGGCTTATAGCACATCCTTGATATATTGGCAAGGTATGACCAGTATCTCATGGTTACAATTTTGAATATTTTCTCTTGTCCTTCTTAATATACAGGTTACTACTGATATACATTTGGCTTTTGCATTTAGAAAATAAATGCTGGTTTAGTTAGTATATGATTCTTTGATTTATGAGTAGCTAGACTTTAAGTTGCAAATCTTCCTTGTGCTTAGCTTTGTTTCATTTTGTAAGGTCTCCCCATGTTTGGTTGCTTTACTAGATTATTGGAAAAACTATTAACATTGAAGAAGGCATATTGAAACCCACCAGTGGCCCCCTAAAGTTGGCATCAATTTTCACTTAGACATCTTAACTATGCTTTGTTCATTTTAGACACCTCATGTAAGACCCTGATATGTCATTTTGACACTTTTTTTACATTCAGCAAAAATATGATGGTGAGTGTGTTCCAATCGCGGATGATGTGTAAAGTGTCAAATTAAATGAGGACACTTGTCATTTTGTTCAAAATAATTCTTAAATAATAAACTATCAATTATAAAAAAAATGGCCAATGGATCGATGACACATGGCATTTTTTTTCCAAATAATAACAAAAAAAGGATTAAATCACCTTAAAAAATCATTAGGACAAGCATCTCCCACCCACCGCCACCCCATCGTCTTCTCCAACGTTGGAGAAACAAGCACAGTAGCACACACCCCTTAATCTTCTACCATATACCCGAAATTTTCTCTATCTCTTTTACTTAAATATTGTTCAATCTTTCCATGGTAGAACTTTAGTGAACTTGTGTAACTCAAATTTTTTCAAATAAATGCAGCTCCACAAAATTTATTGCTAAAAGAAAATTCTACAGATTTTATTGCTAAAAAAAAAATAATCTAAGATCCAATGAACTTTTAAAATACAAATGTGTACGTGTTCATATCACATTGTTAAGTTTCTTTTAATGGGATTATCTCATTTTTAGTGACTTTTTATTCATCCCCAACTTTTCATTTTTTTTTTCTTCAAATTTCAGTCTTTTTTTCTCAAATTAAATTGAGGAAGAAGGGCATCATCCTTGGGAAATCTTGGGGAAAGCCCTGACGTTTGGAATTAGATTCCTCGTTTGTGGCATCATTGAATATATTTTACCATGGAAGAAGTTCAAGTTTGAGAAAATGGTGGTTGAAAAAATGGGGAAGAACAAGGAAATATAAAATAAAAATTGGCTAAAAAAGAGCCTGACACGCGGTTAATAAGTGGGTCACACTCACTATGCCATATCAGCAAAAAGTGTCAAAATGACACATCAGGACCTTACATGAAGTGTCTAAAATGAACAAAGTCTAGTTCAGGTGTCTAAGTGAAAGTTGATGCCAACTTTAAGGGGCCACCGATGGGTTAAGCCTTATTGTTTGATATGTAATACCCTATATTAAATAGGGCTTGTTAAGGAACTGTATACTATGGAACAATTTTTTCTCTCTCAATAAAATGGTCATATGTACATGTAATGTATCAATGTTGTATAATTGTGTATATATATGATGTATAATTATGTATTAGAGATGTATATACATCCATATACACTATTTATACAATATTTATTCATTGCAATAGTTCATCTTCCTCAACGAGTTGATTTAATTTTGAGAACATTACCTAATTAGACAAATATTCATACCATATCTACTAATTTCTTTTTTTTTTGAGAATAAATACCATATTTACTAATTTCTTATATACTATCCTTCTCAAAAATTCTTTTATACTTTAAAATAATTACATAACTCTCTCTCCTCCCCCTTCTCCCACTCGCTCTCTCTCTCTCTCGCCCCTCTTTCTGCTCTCCCTTCTCTCCCTTCGTTTTGCTGAATGGTGATGGCATTTAGAGGCAATTGGTAAATGTAATAGTGCTTATGGGCTATGTTGTGCGGACTCTTCATATTTGCAGGTGAACCCGTCTCGACGCGACACTGGTGCGAGCGTGGGTGCTGGGTGCGTGTTGGATTCGGTCAATCCAATCCGGACACTTTGACCAAAGCCGAGAAAAGATTTGGGGAAGAAAAAATCAGTTTCCGGCGACGTAAATAGGACAAAGCTTGAAAAAGTACAGAGAAGAGAAGAAAAAAGAGAAAATCAGTTTCCGGCTCCGGCGACGCGACGTAAAGAAGACAAAGTTGAAAAAGTAAAGACAAGAGAAGAAAGAAAAGTTTTTTCTTCAAAAAGTAAAGGAAATACAAAGTCTTTTTTTTTAATCTTTCTTGAAAATATATGTACACAATACATATACCCTTGAAAAAAAGAAAGATAAAAAAGTCTTCCAAGTAGAGTAGCGTCAGAAAAAGAAACATCCCATCAGCCATCAACTAGTCCAAAAATCTTTTCATTCTCACCAAATTAACAGGAAAAGAGACGTTAGAAAAAAGTTTTTTCAGTTGGAAATATTATATATATATATATATATATATATATATATATATAGAGAGAGAGAGAGAGAGAGAGAGAGATATATTTCTTATTTAATTTTTTGACAATCAATTTTAAAATTTTAAAATAATGATGGAAATATCTTAAAAAAATTTAACTTCATATTTCTTATTTAATTATTTATCATTCAGTTTTTGAATTTTAAAATTTTAATTGTCAAAATAAAATTTTAATTTTAAGAAAATAAAAACAAATAAGATATTTATTTAATGTAAACTAAACAATAGTTAGTGTGTTTTTTTAAAAGAAATAATTTTAATTTAAAAGTTTTTCAATTTGTTTAGAAGTAGGAGTGTAATGGGAAATATTAAAACTCCCTATTTAGTTGGATAATTACTTTTTTTTTTTCAAAATAACGATCAAAACGTCCTATTTAGGTGGATTTTTTTATATTATTATTATTATAATTGTTGTTGTTGTTGTTGTTATTATTATTATTATATTATTATTATTATTATTATTATTAATAATAATATTATTTTTATTAAATTTTAATTGTCAGAATAAAAATAATTTTAAGAAAATAAAACAAAGAAGAAATTTTCACGTAAACTAAACAGATTGTTTAGTTAGTATGTTTTTTTAGAGAAATAATTTTAATTTTAATTTTTTTTCAATTTGTTTATAAGTAGGACTAAAAATGAGAAGTTTTAATTTTAAAACTCCCTATTTAGTTGGATAATTACTTTATTTATTTTTAAAAAAAAAAGGAATATTAAAACGCCCTATTTAGGTGATGTGTTTTTATATTTATTATTATTATTATTATTATTATTGTTGTTGTTGTTGTTGTTATTATTGGTTGAATTTTTTAATTTTCTAAAAAAAATAATTTTATTTTAAAATGTAAATAAGAAAAAATCTGATATAAAACTTAAAATATTAAGTATTATTAAAATGATCAATTTTGAAAGAAATTTACAGGGGTTTATAATATAAGGATTTATTAGATGTTAATTTTAAATAATAAAGTTGAACTAATTTAAAATATTTTTCACAAAAAAAGGGAATCAAACATACACAAACGTTAATCACCATATTTAAGTTATTATTTAATCGTAGAGTATTAAATAAAAAGGTTATGTAAAGGTAATTAAATTTCTCTTTCCACAAAAAATGGAATCTAACACGTTACAACTGCATATTTTTAGAACAATTTTAATTATTATTATTTTAAAAAAAAAACTATATACTTTATCAACTTGTGGAGTAGTGGGAAGTTTTAAAATGACGCGTGTCATTTTAAATAATTATTTAGTAAAAAATATTTTTTATAATTAATTATTTTAATTAATAACAATTATTGTTTTTTGTGGTGCTGACACGTAAACATTATCACCTCTCCTATTATATATATATACTAGATTCTTAAGGTCCGTGATACGGGCCCAGTATAATCAATTATTAATCGTTATTTGACAAATATTAAAAGGTGTTTCTATAACATTTTGATCAACATTAATTAATATTGATCCTGGTAAAAAATTTAGTATTAAAAAATATCAAAAATTAACCACCAAAGAATATAGTGCATTGAATGGTGTTTCTCCTTTCTTAATTAAATATCTTAATTTTGAGTTAGCTCTATATCCGAATGGGCAACTCCAATATAAATATCAAATATTGAATAAAAAATATTAAATTAAATTAACCCAATAATATTTTAAAGTATAATTGATATTAGCGATGGGTAGATTCATTTTTTAAGTTGTAAAACTCTGAAGTATAATATTCAATTTATTTGTTTATTACTATAAGACACAAATTTAGTAGGATTCAGAGTTAATTTGTCAGTTAGATTGGATTATATCTTATATAAAAATCATGAATCATTATATATTATCATCTTGAAATCTATCCTATTCATTTTAATTAATCTGTTGAATTTTTCTTTATAATCTATTAAAAAGTAATGTCCCTTTTCTTTTCTTAGTTCCAACTCCACATAACATATTTAAGATCACAAGAGTAAAAGACATTTACTATATTTCACATATTTAAAATTTAAAATCACAAGATTAAAAAATCTTCCTTAATTTCTTAAACTTAATGCCAAGTCAATATAGAACAAACACATTAAAACAGAGAGATTAATATTTTTTATTTATCACTCATACATAAAAATTAGAACTAAGAAGCATGTTTCACTATTACATGAAGTTCTATATATGCATAATTTGTCTTAATGAACATAGTTTTTTTAGCATGATATAAATGTGTTTTTGGTTCTCTTTTTTCATGCACAATAATTTATAGGAACAAGTATTTTTGTTATTTTTATCAGTTTAGTGAAAAAATTTCAAACAATCTGAAAACATAAATGCATTTTCTTTGTTTTAAAAAAAAATCTATTTAGAATTAAATGCTAAATTAGCATGATATTTTAATACATAGATCATTACATATCGAATTGATTTCCTCATCCAGATATTTTATCTTATTTCAAAATTTATTCATAATTTTTAAAATTACTATTAATCATTTGCTATTTTTGTCATCTCTTTCTAAATATTAATCTACTTAAATTTATTTTACTTCTCTAATTAATGTATTGATTTTTCATGTGTTTTGATTCTTAACTTCTTATTTCAAACAAAAGAATAGCAATATTAAGTAAATAAAGTAAACAATCTGATTAATCTTAAAATTTAAAATATTCTATTATCAAAATATTCTTATCATTAATGTACGTAAATTCAACACGAAAAATACTTATTATTTCTCTTTAATATTTGATTCGCAAAATTTTAAAACTATTTATTTAAAAATTTAGTTAGTTTCTTAATTTACTTTAATTTCATTTAATTTATCTATCCATTTTATTTATTAATTTTTATTTTTATGCTCCCTAATTAAAATATTTTTATTTTTTAATACATTCTAAATCATGTTTGTTTCTTTTTATATTTATTTTAGTGCAAAAAGTAAAGGTGTTAATGAAATATAAATTGATTTAATAAATGGGTCCCACCATTTTTAGATAGTACGGCTACTTATGATATTTTTTGTGCTTTTCATGATAGAAAGTACATGTGACCATCATAATAATAGCAACTTGGTTGGGTATTTGAGAAATTCAATAATTTTGTAGCAGAAAGTATAATTGTTTTAAGTTGATAATTTTGGTAAAATGACAAAATTGCCCCTGGTCGTCCTGGTCGTCTTCACTCTTCTATATAATACTAGATGAGTGTCGCCCGTGCTAAGCACGGGCCCAACATTTTAGGCCAAGTAATACTAATGTTTTGCACCAGCAATGGTGTTGTCATTTGGTCAGGACTTGACTTTTAGTTCCTTGTTTGTTTGCTATAATAAATGTCTAAAATCACAGAGAACATAAAAGCATAGGCATTCTTTTTAACATAAGGCAACAATCTTCAAAATTACACGTGCCCAACTCTTCCCATAAAATTTATTGCAACCATAGCTTCATGAGCATACTTCATAGGTAACCAGTAACCCCATCACCACTATTTGTATCCATCTAAGTGAGAATTAACTTTGAATTTCACACAAATAAAAGGAGCACAAACAATGTGTTTGTCTACATTTTGCCCCTAGAAAAATGAATACATTTATCACTTGTGTCTATCATCCATCATCCAAACCTAAAACAACAAACCTATTAGCCTGAATAACTTCATCAGTAGTACTTCAAAAGTGTTATTCCAAAAACAAATAAAAGACAAATTTTTAAAAAAGAAAATTTTAAATTGCCAAACTACCCCTGGCTACAAGCAGACATGTTGAAACTTGAGAAGTTATTCAAAATTTTATATGATTTTTAAAAATATTAAGTTATTAACTACTGTGATTTATAATTTTTTAAGCTATTTTGAAGTAATGTATATTATTTCGTTCTCCCAATTTATGTGGCATAGATATAATTTCAAAGAGTAATCATTTTTATGTCTTTAAAATACTTTAAATTGTTAATTATTGTAACTTGTAGTACCTTTTATGCAATTTTTAAATAATTTTTTTTACTTCTCATGTCTCAATTTATGTGGTATTGATATAATTTCGAAAGTTAGCCAATTTTGTTTATGTCTTTTAAATTTCAAAGTTATTAATTATTGTGATTTATATACTTTTTACGTCATTGTCAAATAATAAATGTCATTTCCTCTAAACCTATTTTATGTGTCACACATAGAATTTTGGAAGTCAAATGATTGTTTTATATTAATTTTAAATATTTAAACTTATTAATTATTGTGATTTAAAGTATTATTACTGTAATTTTCAAATATATAATAGGCTAAAAAAGAAATGTAAGACAAAATTAAAAGGAAAAAAATGCAGAATTAATGGTCAATTAATGTGATGCAAATGGAATTTGAAGAGGCAGCTAATTGTTGTATATATTATTTTTTAAAATTAAGTTGTTAATTATTGTGACTTATAGTATATTGTGCTTTTAACATCATTTTTATAAATAACATATGTTTCTTCTTTTATCTTAATTTATGTGGCATAATAGAATTTAGAAAGTTAATCATTTTTATATGATTTTTCAATATTTGAATTCAATAATTACAATAATTGTAGTACTTTTTATATAAACTTTAAATAATAGTGTTATTTCTTTTATCCTAATTTATGTGACATTAATAGAATTTTGAGTGCGATAAATTTTTAATACTATTTTTAAACATTAGTAATGAACAAGCAGTAGATTTTCAAGAGTCAATATTTTGTTACACGGGGCCCAATATATGCTAATTTGTGTCTTAATTTATGTTATATCATGTAAACCTTTTTATGTTTTTTAAACATATTAAATTGTTAATTTTTGTAATTTATAGTATCTTCTTAACATAATTTTCAAATAATATATGTTACTTCTCATGTCTCAATTTATGTGGCATTGATAGATTTTTTGGAGTCAAGTGATTTTTTTATATGTATTTTTTTAAAATTGTTAATTATTGTGATTTATAGTACTTTTTACGTCAATTTTGAATAATATATGTTTGTCATCAAACTCATTTTTTTTTGTAGCACCAATAGAGTGTCAAGAGTCAATGGAATTTTCTTTTACATAGCTTTTCACATTGAAATAACAATAACAAGAGATACCGAGAGAAAAAAGGAAATAAAATTACTTCAATCAACATTTTTAACTATAATGATGGGAAGAATCGTGATCTTGCTCAACTCTATATTTAAATCGACTCTGTAGAATCTAGATAACCAACAAATAAGATACAAAAAAATAATTTTGAAGAATCAAACAATCTAAATATTATACATTCACATACGCATTTTCCGACACAACAATATCGCACTTACTATCATGGTTGTTGTTGCACTTAAAGATATATTTATTTGACATATCTAACACCAAACCTTCAATGAAGAAGACGATCATGTAGTATGTCAGCTTTGAGAGCGTAAAATCTTGCAATAACATTACTTGGTAAAAGAAGGTAGGGCTTTAACTTTTAAATTATACTGTCATAGTAGAAATCTAAGTTGTGCCCATATGATGTCATTGATCAATATACACATCATTAGAATTTAGGAGAAAGAATCCATCTCACAATCATTGGTATTTCAAGAATAAAATGACCTTCTAAAATAATTTATCAAAGTAATTCCGAGAGAATTTTTTTATTAACATGATGATTGTCATTTAACTCAAACCAATAGCCCCCTAAAAAGGCAACAACCATGACAAATAGATATAAAAATTACATAGCATAGCAAATAATTAAAAAAAAAAATTATTAAGTATATCGAACCTTTGTGATCCTTGAAGAATGACACAACTCTTTCTAAGAGCTACACAATCCAAGGCCTTCCATCTGCATATATCACATGAACACTTTAATAATTATAATAGACATAAGAGATGAACATAAGAAATTGAAGGATCAAATATAGACAAATCAAATCTCCCTTAACTGAAGCATATGCTTCAGCGGAAAACTCCCAAAAAGCGACCATAACTTTTTTATGATGGGAAAGGTTTAAGACTTTACGACTTCATAAGCATGCTAACTAAATCCTCTCTAAATTTGTTTCTTAACTGATAATCATTTCACGATTCAAAATGACTTGTGGATACAAATCATACAATCAAGAATGATGATACAATTAAGCTAAGGACAACATTGAAAAGTAATAAGACAGTAATGGAAGAGTAAGAAGCTAAGAAAAGGAAGAAAGGAAAAGGAAAAGAGTAAGAAACAAGCGATGCTCTATTTAGCTAAACAATTCTCTGCTTCAATTCAACAAGGACAAATACAATACTTAAATAGTCCAACATTCTTGCTGGACAGTACAAAACATAAGTGGCCAGCAATTGGACCTAAAGTATCCAATCCTCAAACATATCGGGCAATTTTGATAATAATAGAAATAACTTTAAAACCTATTGGACTAAACTGAGCAACATGAAACTATTCTTCTTAAATAAAACCTAACCAACTTAACGGCTAGGTGCAACCCTTCCAACGCACAGTACACACTCTGCCTAAGCTTCTGCATCCATTCTTGCATCAAATGACCATATATTGACTATTTACCATCACTTTCTTCTTATATTAGGCAGTGATTGCAATCACAATGGCACAAGAGGTAAGATATAGCTAAAAGGGAAGCAGTAAGTTCGACGTTAAATTACAACAATTTTTCATTATGTTACATTCTTTTGAACTTAATCTTTACTAAAAATTAGTAGAAAACGTATATAAGAATTTAAGTAGGTAAACAAACTCAAAGATATAAGAAAAAAAATAGTTGAAGTAAACAATATAGCCTCAAAATAATCAATATTTAATTCACTAACCATATTGACATAAAATTACTACAAGGAATGGTCTTGAAAAATTGGCTCCGAGGTTAACGATTCTCTTTTTGTAGTACCCTTGCCTTCCGCAATGGTTCACAAGAGGAGTGCAGAATCTCAATTCTCCATTTGGTCTCTGTCAAAACTATAAAAAAAAATTGATTTTACTGTCCCATGTGTTCTGTACCTAAATGATTTTCTTCCATAAAACTTCAAAGCTAGATATAATATAATTTAAAATTTGATAAAATTCAAATGATTTTAAAGTGTGGTGCAACTGGAAAATCTATGAACAAAACAAGTAAAAATATGATGTTCAACATGGAGATCTCAGATCAGCATAAAATTAAGAGTGACTAACACTTGGTATTTCAAATCCAGGGTGAGGAATATATAAAAGCAACTCTATAAAACATGTAGATACGACATTGAAGGACTGAAGAATGAAAATCTCCAAGGAAAATTTTTTTAAAACTCATATGAAGAGATAAATGAAACATCGAAACAGGAAAAGAATAGCGAGTAGCAAAAGAAGACAGACTCTTGGAACATTTTCCTAACAACATGATCTTGTTGACTCTCTCGTCAAATATTTTTTATGACCAGAATATTTTCAAGATAATGGATTTATCACTGTTGTTCTTCACTTAAATGTAAAATTTGGTCTAACAGTCAAGTTTCAAACTTGTGATATAACTAGCACATCTTTGTGTTCCACATAGCACAACATTTACTGTTAAACCAAACCCCTAGAACATGAGGATTCTCTTGGCGTTCACCAACCGCTTGTTAAAATTTAATAAAATTCATAGATACTCTTTTTTATAGCTCAACTAATTCAGTGAAGGACAAACAATCCCTTGGTCCCAAATAACAAAGTAACTTCTACTTTACAGGTCAAGAAAAACACTGGCAGATATTAGACAATAATTTATTCAGGTCACATGGTAAGACTTTCTCCTACATGCCAATTGTGTTTGAAAACATAGGGTACAGTAGATGTCGTGCTTATTCCACACAACTTAAGCTGGCCATTTATAATTGTGGCGGACAATTGTTTTTGAGAAAAAAATACTATGCCACATCTTATAGTTATGTTTTCCTATTCAATATTTTAGCTTTTACTTCCTTTAATCTTATTCTTTTTGCTTCCCAAGAATCAAAACAATGGACAATAGAACCATTTGGAATAGATTGATATGGTACTTTCCAAATGTTCAACTTATATTTCTCAAATAGGACTTCATCTGTGACATATTTAAAAAATTGTTTAAAGCGTAAATAGCCTAAACTGTAAATGGACCTGTGAACTTCTAAAATATTTTTTAGTCATGGCTAGTAGCCCTATTGATCCTATACATATGATTTGCCATAATGAAATTGCAATATCTAAATAGTGATGGGACAAGAGTCACCTCTAAAATTTAGTGGTAAATGTGATGACTTCTATAGAAGTTCGTATGATATACCAGCAATTCAAATCCGAAAGTGAAGTCAAAGGTTTCAATCCTCAAGGTTTCACAAGAATATAGATTTAAGTCATCATCTTAATGAAAATTTGAATATATAACACAAATATCATAAGAGGAATAAAGAAAAAAATTATACTTAAAAAGAACAAGGAAAAAAAGTACCTTGCTATTGTTTTTCAGAAAAATATGACAGAATACACCTGGATCCAATTCTATATACTTCTCAGTTCACAATCATAAGGATCACAAGTTTTAAGTGTTTGTTGAATTGACAACGCCTACAAAGAGAGCAAAAATCAACTGTTAAGAGATGCTGAAAATGGCAAGGAAACTGTATGTAAAGTATATGTTTCTCTGCTTTCAACTTAATTGGCAGAAAGGAAAAGTTAGATTGGAACTTTCTGTCAACAATGACATTAAAAATAACAAGGAAATCGTATCAAATCTACAAAGAAATTTTCTTCAAGCCAAATTTTATTTTTTTTCCGTCTCTTCATAGGTAGATAAATTTCATCATGGAACAACAACACTCAAAGAAATTCAACAGTGAAATTGAAAAATGAAAATTGTAAGAAATATAAGTATAGATAGAGTTAAAATATTCTTCAAAGTGAATAAGAAGAATTGAAGGCTATTATTCTTTCTTTTTTTTTGGGTTAAAATTGGGGGTAGAGATAGTGGTAGGGGTAGGGAAAGGAAAAATGCGAAGGGGATTACAATGTGGAGAATCAAACCGTCACCAACAAGGCGGAGTTCAGGTAGTCAACAAAAACCAACTAAGCTACTAAGCTTCTACAAATTGATGGGCTATTCTGCTTCAGCAAGAGCCGATATCTCTGCTTTGAAGAAAGAGGATGTTTTAAGGTCATGTGAGTGCGCAAGGTTAAAAGAAATTTAATGAATGAGAAACAATTTTTTGCCCGTGGATTCATTTATTATGCAACTCACATTAACATACAAATTGGTAGTAAAATTGAGAATTTTGAATTGGAGCTTTTATTTAGAAAAATAATGGCCAAAAGAGTTACTATCTACATGATTTGGCAGACCTCTCCAATTCATTATATTTATTAGACAACAATCAAGATAGATGAAGCTCAAATGACACTTCTAAGAACAGAACAATCTCCGCTAGATCGACAATTTCTTCTTGGGAATCATTATTTTATTAGCCAAGAATTAATATAGGTTATGGATTCTTCTCAGGAACAATAACTTATGTCACAATTTGGCACACAAAATAACAGGGCATCAAAGTTATACTTTTTGAAACAATCTTCTTTATTAAATTTATTGACTTAAAAATAAATAGCAATAGATGAGATAATCAAAAAACCTTTTATCACCCCCACAAAGTACAAAAAGACTTGTACAATTACCAAATGAAGCTTTAATAGTACAGTTGATTTAGCTCGTAACCCATAAGCTTTGCACCATCATCAGGAGAAGAAGAGATTTGAAGAAGATGAATGAGCACTTTGTCTCTTGGGTCTTAACAATTGTAAATTATATATGCAAGCAGAGGAAAGAGATCTAGAAGGATCTGGAATGGAAAGCAAAAGAAAGCTTGATTTGCTAAAATATCAATCATGCATAATTACCATTTTACCCTTGCATAATAACATAATTGCTAATTTGCCATTGGTCGTCCGGTCGTCTTCACATTTCTATAAAATATACTAGATGGTTCTTGCCCGTGCTATGCACGGGCCCAACATTTTAAATTCTATATAATTTTATTTGTTTAAATCTTTCTTCAAAATATGATTGAGATCTGAAATAGTAATAAATAGTTCTGAATAATGTTGGTAGGAACATTGTCAAGCTTTGTAGAAATATATTGTGAATGATTCTTGTGCATATTACTATGCATTTATACCAAGCCAAGCAAATCATCAATGTAAATTTTCCAAATCAATCACAATAACTTAAGTCACAAATTTTATTTGACAAAATCAAAAGTTGATATTTTTTATTATCTCTATGCTGAGTCTTCTCCAATAAATCGATATCTTCACAAAAGAAGAAAAGAACCCACATAAGAATAGAGAAGAGCAACAAATAGAAATGTTGACATGAATAACATATTAATGAAGTGTTTTCTATAATTACATTGTTTTTGTTTGTTTAGTAAAAGTACATTAAATGGTGAGACTCAAAATTGCTATTGCCGACTTCAGTCACCAACTTGCTCTTTTTTTTTTGAGATCTTGCAAATTTAATCTCAATTGTGCCATAACAATCACAATAACAAGTCCCTAACCTCTCATATTCAATCTGTTATCTTTTTCGTTCAAAAAATAAGAACAATAGTATACACCTTTTTTTTTT
>NW_026029083.1:91336-97407 GCF_019186545.1 Solanum stenotomum | reverse complement strand
TGACATTTCTTAGAAGTTAGGATTACTATTTATCTAATTTCTCAAATTTTTGAATTCTTTTGTCATACTAAGTACAACATGTTTTATTATAATTACATTCAATATATTAATCAATATGTTGTACGAATGAAAAGAAAATTATAATTTCATAAAAATAAAGGTTAAATTATAATTTATTATGATTAAGGAAAGATAAAAATATTATTCCAATATCCATAACTAGGGGTGTTCATGAGTTGACTTGGATCGGTTATTGGTCAAAACCAAAACCAAATCAACTTAATCGGTTTTAAAATTATCAAAACCAAACCAAACCAAATATAATATACATTTACCGGTTTGGTGGTTATCGATTTCGGTTTGATGTGGTTCAGTTATTAACCATACACATAAATAAAAGAAACAATTCATTCAAAATGTGAAAAAAGTGACAACAATCCATTCAAAACAAAAAAATAGTTAGAATGACTTAAATTACCGAACTTTCGATCACTAAATTTACTATCAATAAAACTTTAAATTCACTATATTGGCCAAGAAGAAAGAGACAATAACATTTTCAGTCCCACAAAGAATTGTCATAGACACTCATATTACATGAAATCAATAAGATAAATGTTTTCGCCTTGGGTATTCTTGCTTTCAATAAGTAAAGTATAAATAAATTTTAATGAAAACATATATAAGATCTTTAAAATTGTTTATAAAAACAATATATTAAGTATGTATATTAATAAAATATATGTAGATAATTCATCGGTTCGGTTAGGTTATTTCTTCGATTTTTTCGAATAAAACCATAACCAAACCAAATACTACCGACTTTCAAAAATCTAAAACCAAATCAAACCAAACCCAAATAAAATCGGTTTTATTTTATTGATTTGATTTGGTTTTTCGGTTTGGATTGGTTTTTATCGAAACCGTGAACACCCCTATCCATAACCATATTTAGTACATTAAAAATTAATTGAAAGCTGTAAATGGAAAAGAAATCACCATTTAAGAAATCATTATTTTTAAATTTTTGGATCATTTCTTCTTCTAAAAGTTTCTATCCAACGTAACAATAAAGTTAAAATAGAAAATGTAGTGACGCCCTTCTTAGTAATAGATACTTATTTATTCTTACCAATGTTTTCTGACAATTTTGGTTATATTTCTTTAAAACAATTATTGCCTCGATTTTTATTATCATTATTAACATTTATTTTTAATTTTAAAATATTGGAAATTTTATGTTAAAAATTTAAATAATAGAAAAAATGATTTGTTTAACTTTTATCATCATCAATACTACTAATTTATTTCACTTTTTTCCTTAATCTTCATCTCATCATTAATGTTATTTATATAATTTTTTTTAAATCACTTATTTTTTCATTTTTAACTCTTTTATATATTATATATATAAAGTTGAATATGTAAATGATGATGTGACATTTCTTAGAAGCTAAGATTACTATTTATCTAATTTCTCAAATTTTTGAGTTCTTTTGTCATACTAAATACAATATGTTTTATTATAATTGCATTCAATATAGTAAACAGTATGTTCTAGGAATTAAAACAAAATTATCATTTCAGAAAAATAAATGTTAAATTTTAATTTTATTATGATTAAGGAAATATAAAGATATTACTTCAATATCCCATAACCACATTCAATACATTAGAAATTATTTGGATATAACTGTAAATGGAAAATGAATCACCATTTAAGGAAAATAAATGTTTGCAATACCATAATAATTAAGGAGAGAGTAAGATATTATTTTAATATCCTAATTCGAAACGTTTAATCTACTACTCAATTAAAAAGAAACTGCATTTAATAATATTAAAAAGTTATTAATTTAATATTTTTTCTCATTCTAATTCAATTCAATCAAACTTAATTTTAAAGATAAAATAACAGCTCCATTTTAATTGTTATCAATATATTTCAAAAAATTATCGTGAAAAAGCTTTTCTTGCACCTTATTTTAATTTTCATATACTATTATTATTTTTTCTGTCAGTTTTCAATGATTTTTTATTTCGATTTAAAATTTAATGTTTATTCTTAAAACTCTNGTAGGAAGAATACCATTAAGGTGTTTGAGTATTTGATAATGCTAATGTCCGTTAATATTTTAATTGAGGCAGTTATGCTAGTAAAGAGAATAAAGAGAGCGATTAATGAGTGAAAGTAAAACGAAAAGAGCAAGAAAATGGAGAAGCAGCAAAAATCAAAATGAATTTAGCAAATCCGCTTGGTTTGTTAAATCAACTTGAGACTTGAGACAACCAAAATAAATTTGAATGGAAAGCATACCTGATGTCACAAGAATGAGGAAAAGACGAAGAGAAAGTTCTTATTTGTCGTGGAGTTCTACAAGTTCTTGGCCTCTGTTTATTTGTTTGTTCTCTTGGGAGGAGAAAGAGAAACAGATACTTCTAGACTCTGCTTCTAAGTTCTAGGTTGCACTTTAATCTAATGACACATTACTATTTTGCCCTTCAATAATATCAGATTTTTCAGAATTGCTCTTGGTCGTCTGGTCGGCTTCGCTCTTCTATTATATATATATAAATATACTAGATAAGTATGGCCCGTGCTTACGTGTTACATTTCACGGAGCTCACTTGTATGTATGCTCAAGTGTTATCACGGGCACAACGTCTTACATTTCAAGGAGCTCACTTATATGTATGCTTCAAGTGCATAGCTGCGAAAAAAAACTAAAGAAGTCTAATGTGTAGAGAATGAAGCGATAAAATCTTTTAGTTGACGGTAATGCGAAGTGTCAATGTGAAATGTACAATGGTGAGATCTTAGACTCCCCAACTGAAGATGAAAAGGAATGGCAACATATATTAGGACATAATATTATNNGGGCACAACGCCTTACATTTGAAGGAGCTCACTCGTATGTATGCTCAAGTGTTATCACGGGCACAACGTCTTACATTTCAAGGAGCTCACTTATATGTATGCTTCAAGTGCATAGCTGCGAAAAAAAACTAAAGAAGTCTAATGTGTAGAGAATGAAGCGATAAAATCTTTTAGTTGACGGTAATGCGAAGTATCAATGTGAAATGTACAATGGTGAGATCTTAAACTCCCCAACTGAAGATGAAAAGGAATGGCAACATATATTAGGACATAATATTATTTTGATAGTATTTGACAAATTATCAAAGCACAAAAGGAATTGAACATTGCTCAAAATAGCCCCGTGCACCGCACGAGCCCAATACGGAGGACATTCCTGTTCACGTCATAATTACATCTCAATAATTAAAATTTAAAAGTTATGAGAAACGAAAATACTTCACACTGCAGATTTTGCAGATTTCACGTTCTGTTCTTTTATCTTTTATTCTTCTCAAAAGTGAATCATATCATAGTATACCTTAGCCCTCTTTCCAACTCATATTCATTCTTGTATGATTTTATTTGTCTATTTTGAGTTTGATCACATTACATAGAAATTGATCGCATTGAATGGACCAACACGAGCAAGTAAAATTGATAATTTAGCCCCATGGGAGAAAAGACATACCACAAAAAGCTTAACACAAAGTTATCAAAGATCACGGATAAGTATAATAATCAAATATCCCTTACAGAAAGTAGAATCATTTGGTCTTTACGAAAGTTTCAGTTTTATCAAAAACTTAAAAAAAATACAAAATCTACAACTATTAAGGATACATGTTGCATGGATTGTAATTTCCAGACTTGGTCAATATTTAAGATATGCACAAAGAATTCTCGCCATAGGTTACTGGTTAAGCCAGTGGAATGGAATGAGATAAGAATCTCCAGAGATCTCCCTTCTCCACTTAAGCTTCTTGGCTGAATCAACTGTCACTTCTTTCTCCAGAAAGCTAGAGTATCAATCTTTCTTATTAACCACGTTGTATCATAACCAATTCTCTTGATCCTTCTACACCTGCTCTCCCTTGTCTTGATGCTTCAGGATTTATTTCAATTTTGAAAATGCAAAACTAAGAGTGCAAATTGAATTAAAAAAAAGAGAGGATAGAATGAGTCACCAACCATGTATTAGAGCCAAGAGATTAAAACTTAAGAACACCAGAGCTTTGTGCACATCTTCACATGAGGAGAAAATGGTTACAAAATTTTTGTTACATTTCCAACTCCTCATGTTTCTATTATTTCTTGTCTTTACATGTCATAAGCTTAGCTTTTGTTTTAAAAAAATGGCTTTATGATTCAAAAAAGGTGTGCACATAAGTTACTTGAATCGAAAATTAGACTTCAAAATTGAAATAAATCCTAAATCATCAAGACAAAAGCCTATGCCATGTGAGAGAATTCTAATTTTTGAAGTGCTACTGTTTCAATTCTTAAAAAGTGTTTTCTACAAGGGCAGGGGAAAAAAGTGATGAATTCTGTGAGGAAAGAGAACATCCATAGTTATGACAAAATTCAGAACACAATATGTTGGGGCGCTAAATTATCAAAATTAAAATACTGATAATAAGAGGAAGAGCTTTTCAAATTATGCAAAGGTATCGATTCACTTGATCATAAGGAAATAAAGGAATCTCATAATTATATGACGCGTAAAATGGAATTGTCATTCCTTGTACTGGAAAAGAAAAAAAAAACTTGAAATTTAAGTATCATAAAAAGACAAACGAACTTTGAATTGTTTAAAATTCACAAACACTACAAAAAACCAAGCCAAAATATATGCATGTTTTCAGGCTGATCCTAGTTGTTGATCGTGATTTGACATGGTAATAAGCAAGTTAACACTTTTTATAAGTCTTGGACAAATATGTAAGTCCCTGAACTTGAAAGTGATTCATAAAGACATGATACCAAATATGATATAATACAATGGCAATATAGTTGTCTTCCAAAAGAATACAGCCAATATAACTATTCCTACACTATTTCATTAAGTTGTTTTTTTCAAAAATAAAAAATCAGAGAGGATTTTCACGAGAAAAAAAATCATCACAAAATTGCTAGACTCTAACCCATTGTAGACGTCATTGGCTTCTTGCTATTGCAATTGAAAAGGACGGGTCTTGTGAGACTTCATATCTTTTTTCAATTTCATGTGTGTCATAACTAAAAAACAAAAGAACCTAGTTGCTTCTATACTATCAATTTCTCTATTATCCTGGCAATACCTACTTCTCTTGGAATTTTCAAATTAAAACCAACAAACTATTATCGGCTAAAGCTAAATGTTTCAATTATCACGCTTAACTGATAACAAAATGAGTTCGTATAAAAGAATGGATGCAACACTCTGGAGATACATAGAGGGCAAAAAATTAAGGAGATAAGATCATTCTGTCCATCACCATTGTCAAAAGAAGTTTAACAATCAGAGAGAGTATACACAAATTTTAAACAAAATTCGCAAGTTCTATTTCAACAGTAAATAGTCTTCAGATTAGTTTTTTTTTTTTCAATAAGGAATGTTAGGAGGAGGAAAATTTGAGATATATTACCTTGATCAGCCTCTGTGTTCATTGAGTCTAAACTGGTCGGTATCCCTTTCTGTAACTTGCAATTAAAAGCTAGAGGTGTAAAACAAAGAGAGTTCGCCAATAAGACAATTAAGTTAGTTATTTATGCAAAGGTTGGGAAAAATGAAATCTTTAAAATCATAAGCGAAACAAAAACATAAGCAAATAAAAAGAAATACACGAGGAATGGCAAAAAGCTCAATACATGTTAACAAGAGAAGTGGTACCATTCACCAATGAGGCAATGTGACAAGACCAAGTCTATTGTACAATTTTAAACATTAAAGGAATTTAAAATGAATGCAGAAAATTCAAATTTTACTTAAAAATGTAAACAAAATATAATTTCCATTTTTTAAACAAGTGGTGAACGTCAAATATCCTTCAATAGATAATTACATATGCATACTTTATTAAATCTCGCTACAAATAAAAAATGAAGATGAGAAGAATGATCAAACCACTTAAGTGTATAGGAACTGAATATGTTCGAACAAGTGATTGCACACTTAGTCTCTTAGTGCGGTAGGTCAATGAAGTTGTTACAAAAAGAAAATACACTCCGGGCG
>NW_026029083.1:0-90285 GCF_019186545.1 Solanum stenotomum | reverse complement strand
TTAATTGAAAGCTGTAAATGGAAAAGAAATCACCATTTAAGAAATCATTATTTTTAAATTTTTGGATCATTTCTTCTTCTAAAAGTTTCTATCCAACGTAACAATAAAGTTAAAATAGAAAATGTAGTGACGCCCTTCTTAGTAATAGATACTTATTTATTCTTATCAATGTTTTCTGACAATTTTGGTTATATTTCTTTAAAACAATTATTGCCTCGATTTTTATTATCATTATTAACATTTATTTTTAATTTTAAAATATTGGAAATTTTATGTTAAAAATTTAAATAATAGAAAAAATGATTTGTTTAACTTTTATCATCATCAATATTACTAATTTATTTCACTTTTTTCCTTAATCTTCATCTCATCATTAATGTTATTTATATAATTTTTTTTAAATCACTTATTTTTTCATTTTTAACTCTTTTATATATTATATATATAAAGTTGAATATGTAAATGATGATGTGACATTTCTTAGAAGCTAAGATTACTATTTATCTAATTTCTCAAATTTTTGAGTTCTTTTGTCATACTAAATACAATATGTTTTATTATAATTGCATTCAATATAGTAAACAGTATGTTCTAGGAATTAAAACAAAATTATCATTTCAGAAAAATAAATGTTAAATTTTAATTTTATTATGATTAAGGAAATATAAAGATATTACTTCAATATCCCATAACCACATTCAATACATTAGAAATTATTTGGATATAACTGTAAATGGAAAATGAATCACCATTTAAGGAAAATAAATGTTTGCAATACCATAATAATTAAGGAGAGAGTAAGATATTATTTTAATATCCTAATTCGAAACGTTTAATCTACTACTCAATTAAAAAGAAACTGCATTTAATAATATTAAAAAGTTATTAATTTAATATTTTTTCTCATTCTAATTCAATTCAATCAAACTTAATTTTAAAGATAAAATAACAGCTCCATTTTAATTGTTATCAATATATTTCAAAAAATTATCGTGAAAAAGCTTTTCTTGCACCTTATTTTAATTTTCATATACTATTATTATTTTTTCTGTCAGTTTTCAATGATTTTTTATTTCGATTTAAAATTTAATGTTTATTCTTAAAACTCTGATGGCACAAAACTACAAATTAAGGTGGCGTAGAATATAAATAAATGATGATTCTTCTACTAAATAAAAAGATATAACGAAATTGAAAGGTGAAGATTTTTTTAAAAAAATGGATAGGAAATTCTATTAAGGTATTATTACGTCATTATTCAATATATTTTTTAATATAAATTTCATTTGTTGATGCATTTGTTTAGTATTACAGTGTTATTTCACATTATGAGATATTTCTTAGACATTTAAGGAGAATGGTACACCGGAATATATATTATATATTAAAGGATCAACTTCATGCAATGGAAGAATTTGTTATTAGCAAATATATTTTAACTTATTTGATAAAAAATATATTCTTCCTCATTTAATAAATGTAAAATTTGTCAAGCTTTATTTTTTTCACAATCTTCATAGTATTAAAACAAATAATAATATTACGATTAAATAACAAAATAAATATATAATTAATCAAAAATATTTATTTTTTAATGATTGCGCGAAGCGCGACCTTCTCTAGTCATTTATGAATTACATATGTTAGGCCTGGGCTTGTTAGCTCCTTTGATTTATTTCTTTTCAAATGAAAGAACATTAAACTTTATATTTTCCAGCACTTCCATATTTTTCTTTTCAACAACTTTTTATACTACTGAATTTTCTACGATTCAAGAATTTTGTGAAAGACCAATAACATTTTAATTTTTTTAAATTAAAGTCACTAGTATTTAAATGGACTCTTATTAGCTTAATAATTAAAATAGATCAATTTATTCTGCTAAAAAATAACTCATCCAAACTATTTTTTAGGTGAAATTTAATTTGCTGAAGTAACATGAACTAAAGTAAAGAGTGGTCTAAACTTTAAAAGAAAACATAACTGAAAATATATTTTTTAAGATGATGAGAAAATTATAATCCTTATTCTCTCTTTGTATTAAAATAAGTGCAGAAATCACCTTTATTAAAAAAGTTAATAAATATAATATTTTATTTTCTAAATTACCCTTATTTTGATAAATGTCTCTTGAACACTATTAATAAGAGTATTAGGGCATAGTTGAAAAATATAGTACTATTTTTATGTTGAATTTTAAGGTAACCCTTTTTCTTGGACAATTTTAAAAAAAAACTAATATGACACTTATTTTAAAATAAAAAGAGTAAAATTTAACATATTTTTATGAGCACGAACATGGGCGTATGTAGGGGGGCCATCGGGTTCACGTGAATCCATGTTCCCCTCCCGAGATCATATATAATAGTATTATATTTTTGAGAAAATGGCCAAATGATCCCCCAATCTATTACCGAACTTTCCGCTACACACTTATACTTCACGGGGGTCATATTACCCCTCTGAGCTATTTTAAAGTGGAATTATTTCCTTCCTGAAATGTCATTACCAGGCATGTGTCTTGTGGTAAAATACACACACTTGACACATGTATCTCACCATTTAATAGTTTTTTTTAATAAAAAAAGTTCTCCTCCTTCCTTTTCCTTTCTTCCTTAATCATTTTTTCAATCCTAACTATAATAAAAACCATTTTTTACCTCAATAAATTTCTATATCTCTAACAATTTATAAAAACGAAAATTCAAGTCACCTTTTCTCTTCCACTATTCTTTATTCTTTCTCCCTCTAAAATTTTCATGATTAATTTATAATTTGAGTTTTTGATTTTGATTCTTCATGGATTTTAGGAGAACATGTAGGATCCTTCTTTGAAAATGTAGAAGAAATTGTTTTGTTTAAGTTTCTTTTAATAAGTTTGAAGATATTTTTTAAATATACAATTACTTCACTTTGATTTTGTTACTCTTGAGTCCATGACTTTAAAAAAAATTAATTAAGGGTATGCTTTTTTTAAAAAATAAATTTAATTTGTTAGATATGTTCTAAATAAGTCTATTGAAAAATTATTTATTCATAAAATGCATTAGTTGTTGATAACTTTTATACCAAACATCTAGTAAAAAAGCTTCAACAATGATAATGGTGAAAAAAATATAATTGTATAGATAAATAAGAAGAACGAAAAAAGGAAATTAGAAAAAAACGGAAATTAAAAAATAATAATAGGCAATTCACTCTCTCAAAGAGAGTGCCATACACTCTTTGTGCCAACTCAGCACTTAAGGGTTATTTATTCCATTTTAAAGTAGTTCAGGGGATAATAGGACTCCCGTGAAGAATAGGTGTGTAATTGGAAATTCGGTAATAGGTTGGGAGGTCATTTGGCCATTTTCTCTATATTTTTTAGGGATAAGGGTCTGAAAAATATCCCAACTTTGGTCGGATTTGCTGTTGCGATACTAAACTTTCACTAGGACCTATTACCTCCCTAGACTATTTAATACCGTATTTTTTACCCCCTGAACTATTTAATAGTGTATTTTAAAGGTATATATGTGTCCACATGGACATATTACTATTTATAATTTTGCATTATTTTTTATGTCCACGTGGGCAAATATATATGTTTAAAATACGGTATTAAATAGTCTAGGGAGATAATAGGTCCTCATGAAAGTTTAGTATCGCAACAGCAAATCCGACCAAAGTTGGGGTATTTTTCAGACCCTTATCCCTATTTTTTAAAGAAATATTGAAATATAGATATGTGAACACACACTCGAGTATCATATGAATCGATGATGATTGGGTGCACTTCTCTAAAAGTAAGGTAAGAAATTTGAATCTTGCATCTATTTTGTTTTATTTTTCTTTCTAAAATTAGGTAACACCTTTCTAAGTGGTTAATTTTGGACCGATAATTTTAAATTTTTAACAGTTTTCAGTGATAAGAACCTAAATATCAAACTAATCAAATTTATATCTTAGATCCACTTTTTTATAATAGTGCACCCATCATCTCAAAATCGATCCTGAATACGCCTCTGAGCACGAACTATTTTTAACTAATTAATTGAATACATGTACAAGTACACCATTCATTGAATAAATATCCGGAAAATGCATTGGATCTCTATAACAAGCAAGTATTCATATTACGAATAACTTGGTTGGGCTAAACCAGAGGCGAATCTAGGATTTTTCACATATGGGTGCACCCAGAAAAATGTATTAAGTGGGAATTGATCCGAACATGGATGTATCAAGAAAAATGTATTAAGTGAGAATTGATTCTTCATCCTCAAGGTAAAAAGCTCAACATTTAACCATGTGGACCAGATAGACTTCTTATAGCACGGGTGCAAGAATATAATAATATACAAATTTTAGAAAATATATACATAAAATATCTAGTTTTACGAAGAGACCACAGGTTCCGATGCCCTATTTTTTACCTTTAGATTCGCCATTCGGCTAAACTAAGCACTAGTCACAAATCAAGTTAGGCTTTCACCAAACTCGTTGGTTGTTGTTGAGATATAAATACAAAAAATATTAAATTGGAGAAATTTAAGAACCCTCTCTTCAAATCTCTCGCTCATTACACTTAAATCTTTAGGTTGAAATTAATATGATTTTTAGTGTTTTTGAGCTTTTCAAAAGTTACAATGTGTGTATTGAAAAAGATTGTCATATTTGAATTTTTTTATGTAGAGAATGTAACGATCCTCATAGTCATTTTGTAAATTATATATGAATTTTTTTTCAAATATATTTGTGGCCAAATTGACTCAAGTCTCCAAATGAACTTAAAAGAGATTGTAAAATGAGCATTTGGGATATAGATCATCACCAATATGCCTACTTCTAAAGTACTCATTCTTCTTCAACAATTTTACCCTTCTCACAAACATAGATACCATCAAGAGACTTTTGGATATCCTTGTTCTTCACATGACATTTTTATGGATATTTTTGTATTTTTAACTATTTTATTCTTGTCTAAGTTATTCCATTATTATTGTTCCATCCAAAGATAGAGATAACTCATTTCAGTACTACTAATAATCTTAAAATAGGTTATTTCAAACTTCCTAACCAAACAAGGATTAAAGATTACAAAAACTTTATTTCATAATTATTTTTTTCTTATCCATCATACCAAACATGTCCTAGAAGAAAATAGAGCCAGGTGAATTGTAGGGGCAGAGCTACGGTGATGTCATGTGTCTAGTTAGACACTATAAAATTTGAATCTTATTTTATATTGATATATATAGTATTTCAAACACCCTCAAAATCAATAAAGATCCGTAGCGGAGTGATAAGTGTATGCACGAAGATTTGATATGAAGTAAATAACACTTTAGGAACCTTCTCTTGATATCACTAAGTTTAGTGACACTAACTTATTATTTTATTATCATTTCCTTGTCAGTTCTCTGTCCCCTTTTCTATTCTTCTATTTTTGGTTAAAACTGGTTGTAGGAAATAAAATATTGGTTCTTATAATTTAAACAAAACATCAAAAGAAAATCTATATCTCTAAAGCAAATCAAAGATGAAGTTGAATTTGCAAACTCTCTTTATTGATTACAAAATTAAAAAAAAATCAATTTTCCTATAGAAGATAGTTTTCCAACATGTTAAAATCAAACATTTAGTTGTTGAATGTTTTTATTGTTATTATTGTTGCACTAGTTAAAATTAGTTATTTCAATTGTCATGCTACACAGATCCTTGTATAAGTGTTACCTTTAATAATAATGCAGTGCATTAATTATGTAGCATTTCTTATTATTTTTTATAAATTGCAAACCAAAAGAAAGTATCAAATGCAACTTAACTTAATTCCGTAATTTAATATTAAATAATTTTTAATATATATTATTATTAAATTAAAAATCAATAACTTTAAAGAACTAAAACTTGAATTCATAAACTTACAAAACCTCTTGGTCATTTAAATGTGTTAAATTGGGTCATGACTGACTCTATACATTGAAGTTTGAACTGAAATATTTTATTTCATTATTTTAGCATCTAAATTCCACTCGGCAATCAACCATCTGAATCTTTACAAAATTATTTCCTACTCCTTCTATTATATATTAAATAAATAAATTTGTGAGGCAATGCATATTTAAAGATATAATTTAAATTATAATTTTCACTATTAACTTATGTGAAATCATAAATATAATTTTGTAATTAGTGTAATTTATTTCTTAGAAAATATAAAACTTCAATAAATGAAACGACAAATATGAAAAAAAATTCAAACATCAATCTTGAACTTTGAACAATGAAAAAATCTTAAAAAATTCACTTAATATGAAATAAAGAGAGTAATATAGTGTGTTGTATTATATTGTACTATTGTATTGTTTTAATAAATATAATATTTGAATAGATCATATCATTCTTCGTCGTTACATAGTGAACATCAACAAGAAAAGTAAGGTACATAATAGAGATACTATGAAAATGTAAGTCAAAAGATAAAATGTTTATTAAATAACAAGTAAAGACAAAATGAGAAGAAAATATTAAGGTAATGACGTGATCACATCAAATCAATCATTACACGTAATGAGATATTTTGTCGTTATTCAATAATAAAATTTAAACAATACGATATAATAAAATTTAAGTAATAATTAAAACAATCATTATATTCTAATTAATAATATAAAACAGTACAATACTAACAACCATCCAAACAAAAATAGTGAATGAGTATTTTAGATTGTAAACTAAAATTCTTTCTTTGAAAAAAAAAAAAGAAGAAAAAACTTGCATATTTTGGCATTTAAAAATAGGAAGATATATTGACCATGGACTTAAAAAGAGCACACACATACAAAAGGAAGACTTGGTAAAGTTGACTTGGTTGCTTCTTCGTCCCCTCCCTGCTCTTCACTCTCAGCTCAAAAATCACTACTATAAATAACTACAAATCCATCAAACACATTCGCAACTCCATTATATTTCTTACTATTACCTTCAATATTTTTCTCTGTTTGAAAGAATTTTAAGTGTTGATTTGCTACTTACTTCCATACACTTAATTCAGATCTCGAGATGATGGTTAGTTTTTAAGTGTTGATTTGTAAATCACGGGATTAATCAATGTTTAATTTTAAACAAGTAAAGTTTGCTGAATTGGTTGAACACGAGTATTGTTTTTTTTGTTCTTTCTGATTTGGTTGTTTATTTACAGAAAGTAGTGCTGAAGTTGGAGTATCTGGATGAAAAAGTCAAGCAAAAGGTCATGAAAAAAGTTTCTGTTGTGGAAGGTACGCTATTATTCTTCAAAACTATGTCAGGATCCCAGATCTTGCAATATGGATAAAATTCAAGTTTGAGTGATTTTTGGTGTGGATGATGTTGCAGGGGTAGACTCAATGTCGATAGATACAAAGGACAAGAAATTGACAGTGACGGGAAATGTAGATCCAGTTGAATTAGTTTCAAAATTGAAGAAACTGTGTCACACTGAAATACTCTCCGTCGGACCAGCAAAAGAGCCAGAAAAGAAGAAAGATGAGCCGAAGAAAGAGGATGCAAAGAAAGCGGCGGTGGCGCCGGCAGCGGCAACAGCAGCAATAAAGGCATATCCAGCTCCAGTTCTCTATCAATATCAGTATCAGCAACCTTATCCGCATTACCCTACCCCTGTTCCTGCTTATCAGCACTATTACAGTGCGGAAGAGGATCCTAATTCTTGTGTTATCTGCTAACTGCACTTCTTTCCGGAATTTTATCATACAGTTGGTATGTGTTCAATTATATACTCTCTACCTCTACGAGGTAATAGTAAAATCTGCCTAGACTCTACGAGATCACTTGTGAGATTTCACTATTATATTTGGTTGAAGAAATGAAAGTTAAGAGGATAAGTATTTGAAGCTGAAAAAGAATAGGAGCATCTAAGAATACAAATTGTGTTTGGATTGAACTTCACCTGGAAAAAAAGCACTGAAAATTATGTCCAGTTCACTTGAAAGGCCGTATATTGAAGTCAAGTCACCAATCTTGACACATTATAGTTATCAACAGTTGCAATTGACTTCATAACCTGATCACTCTTTTTTTTTTCTTTCTATGTACACTTGGTAATATCCGTCGATGAAAAAAGTGCTTTACTCCTCCGTCTCAAATTATTTATCATAATTTTCTCAAATTATTTATCATAATTTTTACAAATAATTAATAGTATCTTCAATGAACAAAGATTATAGTATACCTTAAAGGAACACAAATGAGGATAAAATAGTAAGAAGATCATCTTAATTAAAAATAATTTGAGACCAAGGGAGTAGTGCATGCTCCTACAAGAGGTTGTTTCTGGCCTCATCCTCACCCCTTTCCCCTCCCTCAAGCCATGGCCAAAACTCAACAGGTTATGTTAGCATGCGCCTAAAGAGAATGAAGTCTAATGAGTTGATTACTTTTTCATTTTGCGTGCACTTAAAAAATCATAAATAAAAAAATAATTTTATTAATTTATCCTTTAAAGATTTTTGAAAATCTATATATATATATAAATCTAAATGAGAAACCGCTGATGTGGCACCTCTTAGAAGCCAGGATTTCTATTTATCTATTTTCTCAATTTTTAAAATTTTTCATCACACTAAATATAATATGATTTAATATTACATTCAATATATTAAGCATTAATTGCATTGCAAGAATAGAAAGAAAATTACCATTATGGACAATAAATGTTTAATTACAATTTTATTACAATTAAGGAATGAGAAAGATTACAATAAACGTTTAATTACAATTTTACTATAATTAAGAAAAGATAAAGATTAATTCAACATTCTATAATCACATTTAATATTCTAAAATATTAATTGTATAGTTGGAAACGGAAGAAAGATCCCATTTCCGAAAAAAATAATAATTCTAATATCCTAATCTGAAACTTTTGACATTCTCTATAATATTAAAAATTATATATTTCATGTAGAATAATTACTTATTTATGGGATGAAACAATGAAATCATTTGCAAGTTTTATTATTAACATAAATACATAATGATTAAAAATATTGTGAGTATATAAAGAGAATCACAATTTAAGGAAAATAAAAAATTAATTACAATATATATTTTTATCTATTTTTTCTAAACCCTTTATATTTCTTTATCTATTTTTTTACTTTTTTTTAAACCCTTATCTTTCTTTTCTTTCTTTCACGTTCTTTCCAGAAAATAAGAGTATAAACATTTTTTTTTATTATAGTCATTTATATCATTTTCTTATATTTCCATCTTCAATTTCATTAAATTCATCTATTTATTTTATTTGTGTATAAGTTGATTATCCTTTCATATTCTACATTAATGTTATTTATTAAGATTAATTAAAAGTCATTATAATATTCTTTTAAATACGGTACAAAAGGAGCCTCAATTCAAATCCAACGATGATTTTTTTCACAATTCTCTTTTCTAGCTTTTCAATATTGCTATTAGAAAATAATACTTTGGAGAGACATAAGGTAATCTTAACTTCCTTACTATTTTTATGTTTACACTATTATGGATTTTTTTTTTCCATTTCATTAAATTATATAATCAACAAAAATATGATGATTATATTGTATATAACAATAAACATTGAGGCATCTTTCATACTGTCAAATAATTGTTCCAGCAAATTGAGATTTACATTTTTATGAAATTGTTTGGTTGTTGTAAAGGGGTTCATAATATGAATATTTATATTAAAATAAATACAAATACATTGTTCATATGTTTCCTCTCTTTTTTTCCCAATGAATTTGGCAGGCTTTATCAAGCTAAGGGTTTCAGGACACATTTTTTCTGTCTCTCTATTTATTTTTTTCATATTTCACTTGGGAAATTTTATTAAATATGTTGTTACATTATTAGAGAATATTTAACATTATTTTTTAGGAGAAATTGTAATTGTTTCTGTAAGTTATCATGGCATGGTGTGATATTGGTAATTGTCGAAACATGTATGGAGGAGTAGACATGGAAAAGGTTCTTATAGAAGCATCTTGTCATTTGAGTATTTTCTCTATTTTCATCTAACACCCAAATTAATAATAAAAAAATATTGAATGATAAAGAGATGTCAAATGAAAAATTATCTCAATATATTATAATTGATTGATTTATTAGTTTCATTATTCATACATATTAGAGGTTTGGTTTAATTTTTTGGAAAATAATATTAATTTTTTTAATTATATTGTTCAAAAGATATTGATTGTTGAATTTGAACTATTATGTTTTACTCGCGGGTTCAAAATTTATTTAAAAATAAAAAAGTGTTAATTATATGTTTAAAACTTACTTCCAAATGAAAATGTGTTAATTAATAACTATATGTTCAAATAAGTTTAAGCACGGATACATTTATTTTGTTACCATTATAATAGAATAGTTAAGATGAATCAACAAATTAACAAGAAGTCTTGACTAAATTTGTACTTAATAATTTTAAACTTAACAAGTATAAGGATTTTAAATTTAAAATTGTGTTAAGATTTGAATTTTTTTATTGACGGATAGTCTTAATTAGATAAATTATAAACTTTTTACTTAATTAACATGTCATATTCCTCTTGCTAAAATATATTATGTAATACCCCAGAAATTTTTTCAAACTAAGACTTGAATCATCCTTCGTTGTGAGTAGGATTTTATCGAGGAATTAAAATTTCTTAAGTGTTAAGGTCACTAGATGTGGTACCTTGAGTTAGAAAAAGAATTAAATTGGAAATAACAAAATCTGAAATTTTGCAAGTTATGCTTAAGTATGAGTTTTGGATCGACTTCAAACGACCTTAACTCCTAGCTCAGGATGAGTTAGGTGTGCTACTAGATACTGTAGGAAATACCTTTGAATTATCTTTCCAACGCCACCGAGTTTGCTCAGTTTTGAGTTCATATGAGTGAGATATGACCTTTTGAAGTTAGGCTGTCCAGTTAAAGAAAGTCAAAACCGAGTTTTAGAGGGGTATTTTGATCTTTTCCTTACCCAATCAGATTTAATTCATTTTTAGTAATATTTTAAGGATCTAATCCTATTAGGTTCAGTTTTATAATCCTACTTTACACCTAGGATTTTAGTGGAGAGAAAAGAAGAGAAAAGAAGAAGAGAAACGAGGAGAAAAAAATGAGAGGATCAAGCGTTCGTCGAGATTTTTGTGTCTTGTTGCGGATTTTTGCCATGGGTTTAATCCTTAAGAGGTATGTAAGCTTCCATAGTGTTGGGTTTGTTCACCCACACGCCAAACATGTTATTTTCAGCGCAAATTTCATTCTTGAAGTTGAAAGATTTGAGTTATTGATGAGTTCTTGATAGGTGTTCTTAAAGTTCATTCTAAATCTTGTTGTGTTGGGTTTTGGATGATTTCTTCAGATAAAAGTGAGTGTTTTAAGGAATGCATTGAGTAGATTAGAATGTACTTATGTTAAGTGATCAATTCTAAGTGATTGGGGAAGAAACCGTTCGATTCTAGGCGAGTTAGGGTGAGAAAACGAGCAAAGAAGTTCATCAGATTTTCTGGGTTGGGGGCCTGGCGCGATGCGCCTGCTAGAGCGCCCCAAACCCTCCTCTGAATGTTAGGGGCAGGCGCTTTGCGCCACCCATATCCCCAGGGTCTCCTGCCCTTCCAGTTTGTCGTTAGTTGCCCCGTTTGAGTTTGTTTAAAGTGCACCTTTATTTCTTTTCGATTCTAACTACTCTAAGCTACTTCTAAACACCTAAGATCATTCCTAACATGATCATAACCTTGAATTCATAAATCAAATTCAAGGTAGAGTTGAGAGTCAAGTTTGAGAGTTGTTTCAAACCTTTTTTATAAGGTCCCTTAGAGTCTTTTTGAGGAGTCTTCTACAATTACTAGTAACTTATTTCAAGACTCGAGCAAGTGAGTATGAGGATGAGGAGAATGTATTCATGAATCTACTTTGTCATCATGAGATCATTCATATCATGAACCAAAACTCTTGAATTCATAATTCACATTCAAGAGAGAGTTAAGAGTAAAGTTCAAGTAAGCCTTTGAGTTCAATTGTGAATCCTTTGAGATCAACTATCGATTTGAACTAAGTTCTGAGAAAGTAAGTAAGAGAATGAGAAGAGTCTTATACATGAGTCCATGTGGTTATGTAGATCATCGAGTCGAGTAGTTTCATGCCCATAATTCCACATAAACTTCATAAGTTGAGCATATTTCAGAGAAGTGGTATCTTCAAGTTTTAAGCCTTTAAGTGTTGAGTTCCTAAGCCCTTTTGAGAAGTATCTTTGAGTTCTTGAGTTAAGAAGTTCATGCTTATAATTCCGCATGAACCCTTGAGTTGAGCATTCTTTAAATGAGTAGTATCATTGAAGTTCTTAAGTTCCAAGTATTGAGTTCTATCTATGGTTATTGAAAACCTTGCATTGAGTCATTCATGTCCCTAGTTCGGCATGAACCATATTTTAAGGAGTCTTTTACAAATGTTTTAACTTTGTTTTAAGACTTAAGCTTTGAAGTTAAGTAAAGAGTAAGAGTAAAGTCTTTTATAAACGTTTTAACTTCGTGATAAGATTGAAAGTTTCAAGTTAAGCAAAGAGTAAAGAGTTGAGTTCATTTCTCAAAAGTTATAAGGGAACTAAGTATTCCCTAAGAGTTTATAGATGTTTTTACACATTTGAGCAAGAAAAGGGAACATGATTCCAAGAGAGCCTTTGGGCTAGTTTTCAATAAAGGGAACATCGATTCCAAAAGAGCCTTTGGGCTAAGCTTTGAGCAATTATCTCAAACTAAAGAAAGAGGTGTTTAAAACACATATGAGCTAAAACATATTTTTGGAAGTAGTATTGAGCACTGAATTGGGGACGCGAGTTCATATTAACTCAAATCTCCATAAGAACCATGTGGCCAACATGGGATTTAACGAGTCATACTTTTTAGATGATCATGTAAGTTAAGCTAGTAGATCCACTAAGTTAAGTAAGGTCCTATACCGATGGCAAGGTATAGGATGGTCCTTGGCAGTGCGAGGTAAAGTATTGGATCATCATTATAGGTCCTATACCGATGGCAAGGTATAGGATGGTCCTTGGCAGTGCGAGGTAAAGTATTGTATCATCATTATAGCTCTTAAGTGATGGTTGTCAGCTAGAGAAACTCTCACAAAAGTTATTGTATTTTTATATACACAGTTATTTGTATTTCTACATACATTTCAGAGTTATGTTGTATCCTTGCATACACATAGAGTTGACATCATGTTTTTAAACATCTTTTCTTTATATTGCATTTGCTTTAAAAATTGCTTTATATTGAAATGAGTCCAGTTATGTTGAGTATTTCAAGTTGAGTACCTTAAGTTGAGTATCTTGAGTTGATTTGTGCTTCATTGAGTCAAGTATCATATCTTTGAAGTTGAGTATCTAATCCTTGAGTTGAGTATCTTATTCTTAAGTTAAGTTGAGTTCAGTGAGCTTGAAAAGAGGTAAGTATGTTTCTTTTTTACAAGTTCAAGCTTATGTTATGTTTTAGAATTCCCCTTACATGCTCGTACATTTCACATACTGAGCCATTTGGCTTGCGTCTTCTCATGATGCAGACACAAGTATTCAGGATCATCAACATGAGCTTCGTTGATACATCCGAGAGTTCGAGTTAGCTATGGTGAGCCTCCTTGCTTCCGGAGGATTTCATTTACCTTTAAGTTATATCAGTTGTTAGGATGTAGTGGGTCTTGTCCCGACTTCCATCTTTATCAGTTAGAGGTTTCATAGATAGTCAGTATAGTTGAGAAGTCTGTATCATTTATTTTATTAAATGATTTAAAGACTAAAGTTGCCTTTTTATGGCAAGTTGTATATATTTTATTATACGGAGTTTTCTTTGGACTTAAAGTTTGTATTTAAGTTTTATGAACTTTTATTTCAGTTTTAAGCTTTTGTATACTTAAGTTAGTCTTCCGCTTGTAGTCAGCCAGGATGAAGGTTCGCTTGGGGACCATTAATGGTTCTTGAGTGTCGGCCACGTCTAGGGTGTAGACTCTAGTCGTGACATATTAAGTGAATATTTAATTTTTAGAAGGATTGTAAATTATTTATATATATACATGTTTCTTTTAAAATCTTTAGTAACTTATTGACTTGTCCTAAATAGTTATATCACCACAAAACAGTTAGAAAGAGAAAAAGTGAGGGTGATATTTTTCTTTGGTCAAAAATTACAATTATAAATCTTTTTTAGATTTTTTAATTTATTTATGTGCTATATTAAAAGAATTTAAAAAATATTTAACTGTTAATTATATTAAATGTGCATTGCAAAGAAACTAAAAAGACATTTTTAGAATATGTTAAATGTAAAATTTAATTTGTCTTTATTTTCATTAATAATTACTTCACACAACTTTTTATTATTATGACCTATAAAATTATTAATAGTCATATTCATCATATTATTTGGTGTTTCATATAGTAGCCCCGTAAATAAAATCATTGTAAGATTTTATAGAAGATCACATTAGGTTTTTAGGTTGTTATATTTTCGGTGCTTATTATATTCATATTTTAATTTGATTTGAAGAATAAGATGAAAAATGGTGATCGGCTTGTGGGAGTGGACCTCCATAAGAACTCGAAAGATATGTGTACTGATTTCATATTTTTCCTTCTAATTTTTAATGAGTAAGGAATTAAGAATGATGTTGCATTTTTATTGGTATGATTTATCTTTATTTTGCATCTTATGTGAATTTCTTATTGCAATTTTTTTGTTCAAAATAGTAAAAAAATTAATAACTTTATTGGAAGTCTACTAAGTACTCATCAAACATTTTTCTCTTACATCAATATTATATTTCATAAAATTATCAAAATTTTATTACTCTTTATAACCGCGCGAAGCGCGGAGAAGTTCACTAGTTTTACAATAAATGTGAACATTTTCAAAAAGAATTAATTGCATTGGTAATATTAAAAAAAATTAATTAATATTTTCTTGATTTAGTAAGATGCAGAACTAATATGAGACACTACTTTTAGTATAATGACCAAGTAATACAGGACAGAGGGAGCACTGATAAAAATAATTTATTCTTATAAAAATTCTTTACTCTTGATTAAATGATTCATAATCACACGCTTTTTGATATTTTTCTTTTATGATTTGAATGTATTTCAGACCACAAATTTGGAATCTCTCCTTTTTCTTAAATTTGGTGGCAAAAGAAGTTGAAACTATTTTATTTTTTGATATATTTATTTAGCATTTAACGATAGGAAGATATATTGACCGTGGAATGAAAAAGAAAAGACTTGGTAAAGTTGACTAGGTTGCTTCTTCGTCCCCTCCCTGCTCTTCACTGTGCTCAATTCAGCTCACAAATCACTAGTACTATAAATACGGCAACCACAAATCCATCAAACTCATTCGCAAATTCAATATTTTTCTCTTTATTCTAAAGTTTGGAAGAATTTAAAGTGTTGATCTGCTACTCACTTCAATACACTAAATTCAGATCTCGAGATGATGGTTAGTTATTCTCTCTTATTTCTACTTTCTTTACTTTACTTAAGCTTAAAAGTTGCTTTATCTTTTTTGCCCATTTTGATTCTCATGAAATATAAAAGTGAAAATTCCCCTGATTTACTTATTGATTTACAGAAAGTAGTTCTGAAGTTGGAGTATCTAGATGACAAAGTGAAGCAAAAGGTCATGAAAAAAGTATCTGGCGTGGAAGGTACGTTATTATTCTTCAAAAATATGTAAGGATTCCAGATCTTGCAATATGGATGAAATTCAAGTTTGAGTGATTTTTGATTTGGATGATGTTGCAGGGGTAGACTCAGTATCAATAGAGACGAAGGACAAGAAATTGACAGTAACAGGAAACGTAGATCCAGTTGAATTAGTTACAAAATTGAAGAAGTTGTGTCACACAGAGATACTCTCTGTTGGACCAGCAAAAGAGGCAGAGAAGAAGAAAGAAGAGCCGAAGAAAGAGGAAGCAAAGAAGCCGGATGAGAAAAAGAAAGAGGAAGCAGCAACAAAGGCATATTCAGAGCTAGCTCACTATCACTATCAATATCAGCGACCTTATCCTCACTACCCGACCCCTGTTCCTGCTCGTTATCAGCACCATTACAGTGTGGAAGAGGATCCAAATTCTTGCGTTATCTGCTAACTTCAGGCTTCACATTGCGTTTACTGGAGTAATTCAATCTTCACACAAGTTCTTTCGGGAATTTTATCATACAGTTGGTGTGTGTTCAATTATCATACAACCTCTCTACCTCAAAGAAAAGTTGTAAAAGTCTGCGTGCACTTTATGTATTATATTTGTTTGAAGACTTGGAAGCTAAGAACACAAATTGTTTTTGGATTGATTTTCGCCTGGAAAAAAAAAGATAGAAAAAAAGGACGGAAAATTATGTTTAGCTTAATAAATAATGTACTTTTTAACTTGGCTTTAGCCTGTCATGTATTTCAATTTTGGAGGTATACAAATAGATATTTAAATCATTCAAGTAGACACACATTTCCATTACGTCTATTTCACTTGAAAGGCTGTAAATTGAAGTCACGCCACCAATCTTGACACATTATAGTTATCAACTGTTACAATTGACTTCATAACCTGATCGCTCTTTTTTTGTGTACACTCATATCTCCATCCACGAAAAAAATGCTTAGCTTATACTTTTTTTCATCTCAAATTATTTATCATAATTTTTAAAAATATTATGAGTATCTTAAGTTATTTCCCATTTTAAAAGTTCGTGACATTTTTTTTTCTTTCTATTTTATTCTTGATAATAATAGTAAGTATTTTTAAAGACTACAAACACCTCAATAAAATATATTTAATAAAAGAATTGTATATCTTAAAAGACATAAATGAGGATAAAGTAGTCACAAAGTCATCATAATAATTTACTTATTTTTTAAAAAATATTGAAAACACCCTTAAACTTGACGCTAATTATTAATTTCGTGCCTAACTATTAACCGTCTTTAAAACACTCCTCTACTTGACTAATTAAACTAAAATAGACCCCTCTCATACCATACACATAAATGTGTCATTTACGCGTGTACACGTGGAATTTTCTGTTGATGTGACATATACATAGATATATTGTATGACATGAGAGAGGTGTTATAAAATCCGATTAGACAAGTAGAAGAGTTTTTTTAAGACTGTCAATAGTTCGGAGACAAAACTAATAATTCTCGCCAAGTTCAGGGACGAAACTAACAACCTCATCTTTATTTTACTTTTAAAATATTATTTATTACTTGTCAATTTTTATGGGAAATTTTCGCAAACAGCTACTGTAATAAACTTAATTATGTTTAATAGTTATAGTTTGCATATTTACGGGATGTACCTACAATNAAATATTGAAAACACCCTTAAACTTGACGCTAATTATTAATTTCGTGCCTAACTATTAACCGTCTTTAAAACACTCCTCTACTTGACTAATTAAACTAAAATAGACCCCTCTCATACCATACACATAAATGTGTCATTTACGCGTGTACACGTGGAATTTTCTGTTGATGTGACATATACATAGATATATTGTATGACATGAGAGGGGTGTTATAAAATCCGATTAGACAAGTAGAAGAGTTTTTTTAAGACTGTCAATAATTCGGAGACGAAACTAATAATTCTCGCCAATTTCAAGGACGAAACTAACAACCTCATCTTTATTTTACTTTTAAAATATTATTTATTAGTTGTCAATTTTTATGGGAAATTTTCGCAAACAGCTACTATAATAAATTTAATTATGTTTAATAGTTATAGTTTGTATATTTACGGGATGTAACTACAATTTAAGTTGTCTTGTTTGTTTATTTCGCGGGTTTGTATAATATGCGGGTGATTTTGTATAATTTGTGGTTACGTTTGCATTTAAGCTATTTTTAACGAATTTATAAACATCTGAACTTTAAACAGTTATACAAATTATATTATACAAAATTACATTATACAAAAGTTATACAAATTTCAAATTTCAAATTACAAACGTGTGAATTATACAAACTCGAAACCCCAACCCATATAATTATCACTAAATGTTGGTCGCGAGTGGTAACTAACTAAAATTATAGCTATAATGACTAATTAACTAGTATATGTTTGCTTAACCATGTAATTTTTTTTATTGGGTGAAATAAAAAAGGGAAAACTACATAAATGGGTCATCAAACTCAAAATAATTATATGTTCATATCTCAATCTAAAGTAATTCAAGAAATACCCATTCTCTAAAAAAAATAAGTTACAACCCATTCCCCTCATTCATTAAGGCTGATAATTTTTGCTGAACTGATACTAAATAAGTATCATATATTGTATTGGTATCATTAAGGCTAATAATTTTGCTTACTGATACTAAATCAATATATATATATATATATGTGTGTGTGTGTGTGTGTGTGTTGTATTAGTATCATTAAGGCTGATAATTTCGCTTAACTGATACTAAATCAGTATATATATGTTGTATTGGTATCATTAAGGTTTATTATTCAAAAATTACTCATTAGTCAATGATACAATAAGAGTATATGCATATTGTTGTGGTATCATTAAGGTTTCTTGTTCAGAATAACTCATTAGTCAATGATACTATAAGAGTATATGTATATTGTTGTGGTATCATTAATATTTCTTGTTCAGAAATTACTCATTAGAAAAAAAAATAAAAAAAAAAAAATATATATATATATATATATATATATATATGTATGTAGTATCAACTAAGCGAAAGTATCAGCCTTAATGATACCTGTAGACATTGAAATTTTGCGGACTCTACAAGACGTGTTCAATTCGAATTGGGACTCTAGAAGATGTGTTCAGTTTCAATTAGAATTCTTGAAGGCTACTCAACCCTAAACCCTAGTTTATGCTTGTATAAAGGGTACTAAATTTCCTTAAAAGACATCTCAAAATATCCCATAAACTCTTGGGTATTTTTAATGATCAGGATCTCGAATATTCCACAAAAGTCATGGAATACTCATATAGAGGTCAAATCTAAATCATCCTAGTTCGAGAAATACGCCACTAACGGCCCTCGAATCATAGATAAATCTTAGGAGAGTAGAGTAAAAGGAGGAACATAATTGTACCTGCATATTTATCAATAAAGTTATGTTTCTTCTTATTTTATTGTGATTACCATTTATTTTATGTCACTTTAAAATTTGTTGCAAACAATACCAATATAGTATATGGTACTAATTTAGTATTAATTAAGCAAAATTAATTAAGGGTATATAATGTAATTATTTAGTGGGGTATGAATATAAACAACATATGCTTGTAATTATTTTACTTTTATGAGGTATTTGCTTAGTTTCCCCAATAAAAAATCCACATCCATTGAATTTGTTCCTTATAACCTACCTTCATTAGAATTTTTTCTTACAACCTACCTTCGTCCTTCGTTAGAATTTTTTCTTATAAAATGTGATCTGAATCACTATACCGATCCCATAATTCATTTTAAAAAAAAAAAATACGTCAAAGACATGCCTAATGAATATAAGTTATAGTTTTTTTTTTGGCAAATTTACTATTAGACAGTGTTTAGCGGTCTTTTATTAAACATAAAAAATATCAATAGGGACAAGTACAAGCAAGGGGGGCTAGGCCTTACCTTACTAATCCTAATGAAGTACCTAACTTCTGCTACCTAACAAGCATGAAGAAAATAAGAGCTAGAAAGAACTAAGTATTTTTTTATCATCACAGAGTTTGTAATACACTCCATGATGATATTACAAATGAGAATGCTTAAATAATGTAAAAATATGTCAATCAAGAAGAAAGTTGAGTTACCAGCCTAAAACTTTCTATTACTAAAACATGAATTAAAAAAGATTAAGTGCCCATCAAAATTAACTTGAAGTATTTTTTTTCTTGTCTTCTTCTTCAAACCTGTCCAACAACACTTGATGATTCATTCCTTCTGTAACATCCCGACCTTCTGAAACGTCTAAACTTACTCGTATCTCCATGGAAAGATAAGAAGGGTGGGTAATACATTAAGAATGATGTGGTATGTCCTATTTTAAGTGTTCAAGTGTTGCCTCTCAAGTTTTGAAGTTAGGCAAGTGGCAAAATAAAAGTTGGCGGAAGTTATCGTAAGTTCCTTCTTAAAGATTTCTCTGAAATTTGGGTCAAATGTCTTGGAGGTTTTCTCCCAATCTATAAAGAGTCATGGGACCCACAAACTATCGAATCGAAGGTCTACGAGTCTAGTTTCCAACGCATCAAACCGTTTGTTCATACGACTTCAGAATAGAGAGATATTCGCGTTTTCGTAGGACTGCGCAAGCAAGCACGTGAGGTGGGGCCCTGGGTCGGTGGAAAGTTGTATATATCGTCTTCTTTGAATTTTTTCTTCATTTTTAAGCTATTAACCAGAGAAATTAGAGAAACCCATTTCTAGGATCAAGTGAAGTATAAATTTTCTCGACTCAAGTCCTTGACGAAAGTTGTTCTACGCGTTGGGCTCATCATCGTGGTATAATTTGTTTTATCGATTTCGTAGCATAGCACACTTTAGTGTTGTGACAGCAAGGGTTTGAATATATTTGAAGGTTTTGAGGCGTATTATGAACCTAAGATCGAGGTAAAACCCTTCTTTCATCGACTCTAGCTTTTATAAGCAGCAAATAGCAATTTGCGACGGAAATACATATATTTTATCGTATTGTCATGGTATCTTTTATTTTGTGTGTTGATTATGGTCCTACCTTGTTATAGTATCGAGGGAGTTATGAGTAAAAGTCGTTAGCCACTTGAATTTAGCGAAAAAAGTATGTTAAGGTTATTCCCTACTTATGATATGTTCCTTAATATACTTGTAGCGTCATTGTTGATTATTGGCTGCTCGAGTTGATCTAATCCTCCCTTGTCGGGATTCTTATTCATTTAGTAGTGTCCCTATGTTGGATACGACTTAGAGGCTATTTGTACAGGTTGCTTATAACTAGATTGCTCGCTTTTAACGATTTGATTGTTATTGTTGGAATGTGATTTATGCCTAGAAAGGCTATGTTCTGCCTACGGGGCCATATGGATAACTAAAACGGCTATATGTTGCCTACGGGGCTATATTGATGCCTAGCAGGGCTATGAGTTGCCTACAGGGCTATATTGACGCCTAAGAAGGCTATGGGCTTCCTACATGGCTATCTTGTTGCCTAAGAGGGCTATGAGTTGTCTATAAGCTATGTTGATACCTAAGAGAANGCTTCTGAGTTTGGGTCCCTACACCCTTACTACTTGCTAGAATTTTTTTATCCCTTATTCTGATGTTGACTATCACCATTGTTTTCTCCTTCATCATTCAATATTTTCAACTCTAGATGAAGGACAAAACACTCCATCTCTCTATGCCCTTGAAGCTTGCAAGTTTTGCAATACTTTGGCATATAATCATATTTTATGTTAATCCATTTTAATATGATTCCCTCAAACTAGCCTTCTTCACTCCAACATTAATTCGTTTGGGAAAATCTCTCAAAAGATCAACTTCCACCTTGATCTTGGTCCAACTTGGTCTGGATTTATTTTTAGTAGCCATATCCACATGTAGAGGCTTTCCAACTGCCTTAGCCATAGTAAATAAGGACTCTTGAACAAAGAAATTAGGGGACAAACCAGGAAATGAGATCCAAGCCAGTGTCGCTGTTGTTTCTGCCTCTGGATTAAACCATGGTTCCCACTTAAGGGGCCTCATCTGATAGAACCCATCCTTGGCACGAAGAAAGTATGCAGGTTTTTACATTATGTGTACGAAATCCTCCATGGTGGTGAGTCGAATTAAAACATGTCTATCTCTTAAAAAGCCTATTTTGCATTTTGCCTTGATCTCATACTGAAGAGGCATTTTCGTATTTCCTCTAACTCGGGCCATCCGTAAGAGAATTTTTCGATGGCAGCAAATTCCAAATCTTCTTGTATAATCATATTATCCACTTCTTCTTCATCCCACAAGGTTGTTGGTTTACCATGTACATAAGTTATGTTCTTTATGGGAATAAAGTGTTTAAGTTTGGCAGTTTTTGGGGTTAAAGAGTTCAAGTACGAAAGTATTACAAGTACTGGTGGTGGCTCTCCACCTGGAAGAGGCGGCCAACCATTGCTGGCAGTAGCCATGGTACCCTCCGCTAGGTTTTAATTGAATATAACTTATAGTTAAATTGTTTATTTTGGTGTAAATATACAAGTCAAGTGCAACAATTGATTCAATTACTGTCTTAAGTCTCAGTCAAGAATTAGTTTTTTTTAAAAAAATTCTTTAATTTAATGCATAATTATTTCTTAAATATTCTCCAACTATTTCTATTAATCATTATAAATACTTATTATAAGAATTGTGATTACATGATTATTTTTAAAAAATTTAATGGTTATAGTGCAGGTATATTATTTTAAGTGAAAAAATTATAGAAAAAAAACTCTGATGAGTTGAAGCTAGCGTTTGATCATAGATTTTCAAATATTTTTGGCAAACATTATTTGGGTGAAATTTCACGATGTGTTTGGCCATAATATTTGGGAAATATATTTCACTTTTTTAGAAAAATTATGATTTATATCCATAAGTTTTAAAAACTATCAAAACTAACCATAAGTTTGTATTACCAGTCAGTTGGATCTCAGTTGTAACAAATAACAAGTAGTGTCCATGACACTAGAGCAATGTGGTAGTTTGGACTGAGTGCAACAAGAATTATCCCATACATCGTGAAGTAGACAAAGCACATGACTTTGTTATCATGGGCCGATTGTTCATCATTTTCATCAACAACCATATCGTCACTTTCATATTCATTGAATATTTCACCACTACTTTGGTGTTCACATAAAAAATTATGTAATACAATGCAAACAACTACTATAGAGGGAGTTTTAGTAAAAGATAAAAGTTTGGTGTAAAATTTCAATTTTTAAAAGATCCCAAATAATGAGATTTGACACAAATACTAGAAAAAATTAGTGTTTGGAAATTTGGGATATTTGCCAAATAATGACAAATTGTATGGACAAACACTATTTGCTAAATTTTCGCCCAAATATTACTTGGAAAATCTATGGCTAAACAGGTCCGAAGTTTTTAGTTCACTCAATAAGAATCTGACAAGTACTAAATAATACTTTTAAAATAAAAATAAAAGTGAAAATTTTATAAATGATATTTATTAAACTAATATTTTCAAGTTATAGCAGTAGAATAAAACTTTCAAATTGTAACAATAACAAATTTCAGCTTGTAATATTTTATTAAAAAAAAGTTTTTTTAAGTAATTGTAAAAAATAAGTTTTGAAAAAATAAAAAAGATAAAAAAGGATAAAAATTCGAATTTGAAAAAAAAAAGAAGATAAAAAACGGATAAAGGTGTATTAATTAATTTTGAATTCATTGATGATAATTGTTAATTGGCATAAATTTAGGAGATTCAAACAAATTAGGAATATTTATTTTCCTGTATCAAATTAAACCACATGCTCCACCACTTGTGCAGTCACTCAAATTTGTTAACATTAATTAAAAAAATCAGATTTTATTCATTTTGTTCAAACGTTTCTCTCTCTTCAATTTTTTTCTTCATAATTTGGCGTCACTCACGAGTAGATCTATTTTTTTTGTTGAATAATCTTTATTTTATTGTAATGAACGGCTTCTTATCTATATTAATTAAACATGGTGGTAGATGGCATCAATTTGGTTAGTATTCTTTTCGATTTATTGTTTGTATTTGTATATTATTGAAACGTTAAAAAAAAAGGACAATGAAATTGTAAATGACATTTTTTTATTTTGTTTATGTTTACTAGATTTAAGTTGTGATGTTTTTTGTATGAACATTATTTTGTTCATAATACGTAATTATTTTTGTGAAACTGGAGTTAATGTTGGTACGATTGTGTTTGTTATTTATTTTTTTGGTTATTTTGTATACTGTTTATACCATGGATTTGTGTGATATTGGATTAATATCTGAATGATTTGAGTATAAGTGTATGGAACATTAATAGTATTAGCATTGTAAAGTTATGAAATTTGTGACAAAAAAAATGTATGAAATGTGTTGTAACATTGTTATGAAACTGGTATTTTTTTAGTCAATTTGATAATAATAATGAGATTGGTTCGGTATGCAGTTTAAAATTATAAATAGGATACTGTTTTTTTTTTTGAAAATATAAATAAAATGTGTAGGTTGGAATGAATTTGATAGTGTATTTGGAATGATATTGGTATGAATAATTATTAACTATTGTGTGAAAAATATGAGTAAGAAGTATGATGATTTGTAAGAAATTTATATTAGGTTGGTATGAAATCTGAATATAAATACAACATATGTTTTTTTTATTTTTGTGTTATGTAAAATTGACTGTGATTTCGTAATGAAATAGGGAAATATCATGCGCCAAAACAATGATGTCGTCAAGTGGGTCACAACAGGAAGACATGTTCAAATTATCTTGCGCCAAAACAATGATAGTTTATTTGTCTAAATACAATTTTTTTTTTTTTTTGTCTTTTAGAGTCATATTTTGTTTTGATTGTGATAATGTATTCATTGTTTTCCAATAATATTTATTGACAATGCATATTAAATATATATAGAATTGATATCAAATGCATTTCAGCTAAGTGTTTAATATATTGTTCATATTTTATACAAGATTCATTCAGTAATCATACCAATTGCATACTGCTGAAATCAAATTCATGCCAGTTTAATATATAAGGTATTGTTCATATTAGTAAACATTATATAAGGTAATTATGGTATGCATTTGGTATCCACTTGGTATGCAACTGAATAGCCACTAATATTATTTAATGTAATTTAGCATGAGTATTAATTTTGTATCTAACTGGTGTCCTACTCTAAACAAAATAAAACAAGATGTAATTGATGTTGGTGCAAAATTTAATGATCGTTGTTTTAAATTGTCAGATTCATTTCTTCCAGTATTTATACAGATTGTATACCAACTTCATTGATAATATAAAACAAGATGTAATTGAGGTTGTTACAAAATACAATGATCACTATTTTACATTGACATAATCATTTCTTCAAGGTATTTATACAGATTGGATACCAACTTCATTCTTTTTTTTTTTTTGTGTTAGAATATAAAGTAAAAAAAATCAATCATGTATGAACTTGGATGCCAAAAGTATACAGTTTGGATACCAATTATAAGACAAAGTTAGTTCATGAACTCTAAATTGGTGTTCGTTTTGTTAGACACTGTTAATTCATGAACTCTAAAAGTTGAATTCAATTGGTATGCAGTTTGTATATAACTGTTATCCCGAAAATTATTATATTCAATGTGTAATTTATCTTTTGAATGGGGTATCCAATTGGTATGATGTCTGTTTATAACTAGTATCCTGAAATTATAATACCCAATCTGTAATTCATATGTAGTTGATATCTGATTGGAAGAAAACAGTGGATATTATATATCATCAAATACTTAAACTGTATCAAACACAAAAATATCGTACAAAAGTTTAAAAAAACTTGTAATTCTAAAAAGTCTAAGCTGCAATCAACTATCTCAAATTAGATCTCTGTGGTCTTGGTGTAGGATTATTCGGAGCATGTTATTTTGCTATGTGATGTCCACCAAATTTGCTAGCAACAGTTCAAGTTACTCCACTCTCACTGATCGCTCCATCATTGTTCTTTGTTTTTCCTAATGTCATATGATTATGGATACCTTTGACGATGGTACTTTGCATCGATATCAACATAATGCATATCAAAAACTTCATTACTGATGTATTCAACAAATAGATATGTGTACAAATCACAATCACTGAAAAAAAATTTGAAAGAAAAATATTTTTAAGAAATAAATTGAGTTAACTTTTCATTCCACATATTATTCATGTTTCATTCCACATTCATATACATAAATTTTAGTAATACATCATACCAGATTTGAAAAAAAATGCACACCAATATTATTGAAACATCATATCAGATTCATGTGCACTGTGGCAATTAATTTTCAAAATTATTTATCCAACTACAATCAAAATAATTTTCAAAACAACATTTAGTATCAATTTATACCAATTTCATACTAATGTTAAAAATTGAAATACATTAGTGGAGAAATTGAAAAAATAAACCTTCCTGTTTGAAAAAAATATCCATTTCATAGCAATATTAGTCATAATTCATACAAAAAAGATTAATTTAACAAACTGCACTAAAATCACCTAATTGGGCTACTGATATCAAACGAATTTCATACTGTCAAAACACATTTCATACTAGTTGCATACCAATATTAAATCACATTTCATGCCATATTCATAAATCATATATTAAAGTCAGATTCATACCAATATTATTCACATTTTGTACAAGTTTTGTACCAACAATATGCACAATATAATATATTTTTAAAAAACCCACTAATTTGAATAATTTAAAAATAAATTAAATAAAATACTTACCCTAACCATTTTTTTTGCCTTTTTTGGATATTGGAATTTCTGAGTTCTCCTTCGTTGTTGCTCTTCTTCTTGATGATTTTGAAGACTTACCAATTTCGATATTTGTTGTTTTTTTCTTTTTTATCTTACTTACGAATTCGAATCCGAATCAAAAAGTGGCAAGTTTATTAACTGCTTTCTCCACACTGTTCGTGTGTGGATCTCCTCCCATCATTGAATCATATACATGTGGAAGAGTTTGCTGATTTTCTTTTTGAATGAAGAAGACGAACGTTGAATATGGTTAGAAAGAAAAATATAGTTCTCTGTAAAAGACAAACGTGGGGGTGGGGGTGGGTGGTTTGTGTATGGATAAAAGAGGAAGGTGGGGGGTTGCCGTGTGAAAACTGGAAAAAAAATCTCTAAAATGGTGTAAGAGATAATGACAATTGATTCTCTAATATTAATGTTATTCTTGAAATGGTGTAAGAGATAATGACAATGTAAAAAAGGAAGATGAATCAATGTAAATTCGGCGTGTAATTGTAAAAAAGTAACATGAATCAATGTAAATCTCTATAATTGTGTAAGAGATAATTATGATGTATTCTTTATTTAAATAATCTAATAATAATATAAAATATTAATTATTTAATAAAGTAAAATCTAATTAATTTATAAATAAATAGTGATATGTTATAACCGGTAATTAAACTGTTATAAGCAAGAATTTTTTAAAAGTAGAATTAAAATTCGTAATATTATCTCTTAAATGTGTATGCGGAGTGATTTTTCCAAATAAAAATACGATTGTAATTTGTTTCAAGGGTATAAAAATGAGCGAAAAAGGTGAGTGGTGGAATATTTTTAGCAAATAGGTGGATGAAAAGTGTTTTTAGATTTTTCCTATAGTTCAACGGTATTTTTAAAACTGTCAATAGTTCGGGGACGAAACTAGTAATTCTTGTCAAGTTCATGGGCATTTTCAATACTTATCTCGTCTATTTATTAAGAGCACTACACTCTCACAAGAATTTGACACCACTTGCTATGTCATGTGTATTTAAATTTAATTGATCAAGTAAAAAAAAAATGCTTTTAGAGTTGTCAATAGTTTGAGGACGAAACTAGTAAGCGTGTAAAAAAGGAACGCGAAATATAGATTCTTGATTCAAATACTAACTACTTCCTCCAAAAGCTCCCACCTTTGCTCCCTTGATAACTCGGACTCCTTTAAAGTTGGAAGTGAGACGCGAAACATAGATTCTTGATTCAAATACGTACTAACTACTTCCTCCAGAAGCTCCCACCTTTGCTCCCATTATAACTCGAACTCACAACTTTAAGGTTGGAAGTGAGACGTGAAACATAGATTCTTGATTCAAATACTAACTACTTCCTCCAGAAGCTCTCGCCTTTGCTCCCTTGATAACTCAAACTCACAACTTTAAGGTTGGAAATGAGATGCAAAACATAGATTCTTGATTCAAATACTAATTACTTCTTCCAGAAGCTCCCACCTTTGCTCCGTTGATAACTTAAACTCACGACCTTAAGGTTGGAAGTGAAAGGTACTTACCATTTAAGCAACTTTCTCTTGTCAATGGAGTATAAAATTACAGCAGTACACAAATAGGAAAAAATTTGGGTAAACTACATAAATCCCACTAGTTTAGGTCCTAATTACTAACATTCCCGATAGTTTCAAATATTACTTCATCTACCATATTTCATGCTTAGGATACATGAGTTTGAATCTGCGAGATACATGTATCTAACGAATAGACAATTAATTTTGAAAATTTAAATTAATCAAATCCCTTAATATAAGGCGGAAATCAAGGAAGTATCTCTATTTAATTAATTTCATTTTATTATTATTTGAAATAATAAATTCACTAATATTATTAAGAAAAGACAAAAATATGTATATCTTGATCATGTGATTTGATTAATTTCATTTTATTACTCTTAAAATAATAAATTCATTAATTTAATGTATCTATTATAAATATATGATGTATACAACAAACCGAATACTTAGATACATAAGTATCATACAAGTACATTCATATGTATCATAGAAGTATCTAGTATTATTTCATGTATTTGTTATATATGTCTAGTATTAATTCCATGTATCTATTTATATGATCTAATATTAATTTCATGTTTCTATTTATATGATCTAATTTTAATTTCATGTATCTTTTATATGTATCTAGTATTAATTTGATGTATCAAGTGTCAACTTCATACATTACATTCAAAACATGTATCTTGGATACATAGTATGCATATACATATAATTATGTGTTCTAAATATGAAATGTAACTGAAATACACGAATTTAGGAACAAATCACGACGGTAGATTAGTATCTGTCATATCATTAAATCAAGAACAAAAGTAAAAAAATTCAAAATTCTTCATTCTTTTTTCTCATAGATACATATAATCTTAACTCAGATACACGAACTCTTAATTAGAGACATGTACACTTAATGTGTATCCAACATTGTTGTACTTGATAATTACTTAATGGTGTATTTGTTCTGATAATTAAAGATTGGCGTAATTCTTTCATCTTAATTATGTTCATAGCTGGTCAGGACATCTCCCCACGGCGGTGTTTGCTCTCACCTTTTGATTTGTCGATGTTGCTCGCTTTGCCTAGATCTGACGAACCTCCGACAGAGCCATTGCAAATTTCACTTTTTCGTCCCTCCGACTAATAAAATTTTGAAGAAGAAGGTCCTCAAATCGTCAGAGATGAAATTTGAGTCAACTAAAGAGTGAAATTGTTAGAAAAAAATTATGACTAATTTGGCAGCAAAAAGGCACAAACAAACTACTTGCAAATAACACTAATTGCCATTATATTTGTACCATCCTCTATACAATAAAATATATTTTTTTAAAGCTATTACATTATTTGCATTGAATCAGGTTGTTTGCGGTAGTTGATACTCGTTAATAAGTGGGAGGTGGGTGGGGGGAGATTAGGGTTGGAGATTGGAGGAGATGCTGAAAGAGAAATATATTTAATTGTTATTAAAATGTTAATTGTGAAGTTTAAATGTAAGGATAAGTAATCAATCCTAATTTTAAGGGATGTGAGTATCAAATTGTATCTTCAATAATATATGGTATAAAATATTAAAAGTGGTACTATATGTAATTGTTTGAAAGTAGAGATAATATTAGTATATATGATAGTAATGTATGTCTAATAAAGTAGTTTATCCAAAAAATTTATCATGGTAGAGGCCCAACCAACAAAAGGTGTCTGAGGCTCCATTTATTTTTTGACACATGGACAAGTGGGCCATTTATGTACTTTTCTACTTTAAAGCAAAAACTTTCTACAACTAACAAGAGAGATAAAATATATTTACACATAAATTGAGTTGAACAAATATAAAAAATGCAAGAAAAATTATGTGTGTTTGCTACTTTTTTTTAATCATTATTAATATTATATTAATTTGTGAGATTATATCGGATATATTATTGTTGTTGTAGTTGTATGTTAGTTTGACAAATTTATTTTGATATGATAATTTATTTGTGTATTCATGTTGTGTTTTTTTTTAAAAAAAAAAAATCTTTCATAATTATTGTGATTTTAAAATGTAGTCATTTTATTTTAATTGTTACGATCTGAAATGTTGATTGTTACCTTATTTTTAAATTAGAACTTTTGAAGGAAAGTTAAAAAAAGTTAATTATATTATTATTGTGGGGATGATCGTGTAAAACAAAGTATCACTACTCAAAGAAATAGTTTTTAAAAAGTAAAACTTTAAACCTAAACTAAAATAACAAAAAGTGAAATAATATTTATAATTAATATATATCTTATCAGATATACTACAATTCACTGAATAATTATAAAAATATAAAAACAAATGACCGTACGCTTCATATTTTATACTTGTTGAATGCTCATTTAATCAAATAACTTTTTTGAATTTTCTTTGTAACGTTGTTTCTTAAATCAAATCATGGTCTTGTTAATTTTATTAAAAATCAAAATTACATATTTTGATGTTCAAATTAAATGTGTATTTTTTCTAATAAAAAATTATCGTTTTCGTTGATGTTTGAAAAGAATTGACATCCTCGTTGATGTTGAAAAGAAATAAAAAATTAGTTTTTCAGATCTTGATTCTCTTTTTATATCTAGCCATCTTTAATTAAAATAAATTATTATTTCACAAATNATAATGAACAGCTTCTTATCTATATTTATTAAACATGGTGGTAGATGGCATCAATCTGGTTAGTATTCTTTACGATTTATTGTTTGTATTTGTATATTACTGAAACGTAAAAAAAAAAGGACAATGAAATTGTAAATGACATTTTTTTATTTTGTTTATGTATTCTAGATTTAAGTTGTGATGTTTTTTGTATAAACAATATTTTGTTCATAATACGTAATTATTTTTGTGAAACTAGAGTTATCGTTGGTACGATTGTGTTTGTTATTTATTTTTTTGGTTATTTTGTATACTGTTTATACCATGGATTTCTGGGATATTGGATTAATATCTGAATGATTTGAGTACAAGTGTATGGAACATTAATAGTATTAGCGTTGTAAAGTTATGAAATTTGTGACAAAAAAATGTATGAAATGTGTTGTAACATTGTTATGAAACTGGTATTTTTTTAGTCAATTTGATAATAATAATGAGATGAATTCGGTATGCAGTTTAAAATTATAATATAGGATACTGTTATTTTTCTACTAAATATAAATAAAATGTGTAGGTTGAAATGAATTTGGTAGTGTATTTGGAATGATATTGGTATGAATAATTATTCATTATTGTGTGAAAAATATGAGTAAGAAGTATGATGATTTGTATTAAATTTATATTAGGTTGGTATGAAATTTGAATATAAATACAACACATGTTTTTTTATTTTTTTGTTATGTAAAACTGACTGTGATTTCGTAATGAAACAGGGAAATATCATGCGCCAAAACAATGATGTCGTCAAGTGGGTCACAACAGGAAGACATGTTCAAATTATCCTGCGCCAAAACAATGATAGTTTATTTGTCTAAACTATACAAAAAAATTATTTTATTTTGTCTTTTAGAGTCATATTTTGTTTTGATTGTGATAATGTATTCATTGTTTTCCAATAATATTTATTGACAATGCATATTAAATATATATAGAATTGATATCAAATGCATTCCAGCTAAGTGTTTAATAGTTCATATTTTATACAAGATTCATTCAGTAATCATACCAATTGTATATTGCTGAAATCAAATTCATGTTAGTTTAATATATAAGATATTGTTCATATTAGTGAACATTATATAAGGTAATTATGATATGCATTTGGTAATCCATTTGGTATGCAACTGAATCGCCACTGATATTATTTAATGTAATTTAGCATGAGTATTAATTTTGTATCTAACTGGTGTCCTACTCTAAACAAAATAAAACAAGATGTAATTGATGTTGGTGCAAAATTTAATGATCGTTGTTTTAAATTGTCAGATTCATTTCTTCCAGTATTTATACAGATTGTATACCAACTTCATTGATATATAAAACAAGATGTAATTGAGGTTGTTACAAAATACAATGATCACTATTTTACATTGGCATAATCATTTCTTCAAGGTATTTATACAGGTTGGATACCAACTGCATTCATTTTTTATTTTTTTTATTTTTTGTGTTAGAATATGAAGTAAAAATCATGTATGAATTTGGATGCCAAAAGTATACAGTTTGGATACCAATTATAAGACAAAGTTAGTTCATGAACTCTAAATTGGTGTTCGTTTTGTTAGACACTGTTAATTCATGAACTCTAAAAGTTGAATTCAATTGGTATGCAGTTTGTATATAACTGTTATCCCGAAAATTATTATATTCAATGTGTAATTTATCTTTTGAATGGGGTATCCAATTGGTATGTTGTCTGTATATAACTAGTATCCTGAAATTATAATACCTAATCTGTAATTCATATGTAGTTGGTATCTGACTGGAAGAAAACAGTGGATATTATATATCATCAAATACTTAAACTGTATCAAACACAAAAATATAGTCCAAAAGTTTAAAAAAAGTTGTAATTCTAAAAAGTCTAAGTTGCAATCAACTATCTCAAATTAGATGTATGTGGTCTTGGTGTAGGATAATTGCTGGTATTCGGAGCATGTTCTTTTGCTATGCGATGTCCACCAAAATTGCTAGCAACAGTTCAAGTTACTCCACTCTCACTGATCGCACCATCATTGTTCTTTGTTTTTCCATAATGTCATATGATTATGGATACCTTTGACGATGGTACTTTGCATTGATATCAACATAATGCATATCAAAAACTCCATTACTGATGTATTCAACAAATAGACATGTGTACAATCCACAATCACTGGAAAAAAATTTGAAAGAAAAATATTTTTAAGAAATAAATTGAGTTAACTTTTCATTCCACATATTATTCATGTTTCATTCCACATTCATATACATAAATTTTAGTAATACATCATACCAGATTTGAAAAAAAATTCACACCAATATTATTGAAACATCATATCAGATTCATGTACACTGTGACATTTAACAAATTACTTTCATAAATTTATGCAACTACAATCAAAATAATTTTCAAAACAACATTTAATATCAATTTATACCAATTTCATACTTATGTTAAAAATTGAAATACATTAGTGGAGAAATTGAAAAATAAACCTTCCTATTAGAAAAATATCAATTTCATAGCAATATTAGTCATAATTCATACAAAAAAGATTAATTTAACAAACTGCACTAAAATCACCTAATTGGGCTACTGATATCAAACGAATTTCATACCGTCAAAACACATTTCATACCAGTTGCATACCAATTTAAATCACATTTCATGCCATATTCATAAATCATATATTAAAGTCAGATTCATATCAATATTATTCACATTTCGTACAAATTTCACACCAATACAAGTTTCGTACCAACAATATGCATAATATAATATATTTTTTTTAAAACCACTAATTTGAATAATTTGAAAATAAATTAGATATAATACTTACCCTAACCATTTTTTTTGCCTTTTTTGGATATTGGAATTTCTGAGTTCTCCTTCGTTGTTGCTCTTCTTCTTGATGATTTTGAAGACTTACCAATTTCGGTATTTATTGTTTTTTTCTTTTTTATCTTACTTACGAATTCGAATCCGAATCAGAAAGTGGCAAATTTATTAACTGCTTTCTCCACATTGTTCGTGTGTGGATCTCCTCCCATCATTGAATCATATACATGTGGAAGAGTTTGCTGATTTTCTTTTTGAATGAAGAAGACGAACGTTGAATATGGTGAGAAAGAAAAAAATAGTTCTCTATAAAAGACAAACGTGAGGGTGGGGGTGTGGGGGTGTGGGGTTTGTGTATGGATAAAAGAGGAAGGTGGGGGTGTGGGTGGGGGGTTGCCGTGTGAAAACTGGAAAAAAAAATCTCTAAAATGGTGTAAGAGATAATGACAATTGATTCTCCAATATTAATGTTATTCCTGAAATGATGTAAGAGATAATGACAATGTAAAAAAGGAAGATGAATCAATGAAATTCGGCATGTAACTGTAAAAAAGTAACAAGAATCAATGTAAATCCCTATAATTGTGTAAGAGATAATTATGATGTATTCTTTATAATAATCTAATAATGATATAAAATATTAATTATTTAATAAAGTAAAATCTAATTGATTTATAAATAAATGTGATATGTTATAACCGGCAATTAAACTGTTATAAGCAAGAATTTTTTAAAAGTAGAATTAAATTCCGTAATATTATCTCTTAAATGTGTATGTGGAGTGATTTTTCCAAATAAAATTACGATTGTAATTTGTTTCAAGGGTATAAAAATGAGCGAAAAAGGTGAGTGGTGGAATATTTTTAGCAAATAGGTGGATGAAAAGTGTTTTTAGATTTTTCCTATAGTTCAACAGTATTTTTAAAATTGTCAATAGTTCGGGGATGAAACTAGTAATTCTTGTCAAGTTCATGGGCATTTTCAATACTCATCTCGTCTATTTATTAAGAGCACTACACTCTCACAAGAATTTGACACCGCTTGCTATGTCATGTGTATTTAAATTTAATTGATCAAGTAAAAAAATGCTTTTAGAGCTGTCAATAGCTAGTTTGAGGATGAAACTAGTAATTCACGCCAAGTTCAAGAATATATTCATCACTTTTCTCTTTTTCTAATAAGCGTGTAAAAAAGGAACGCAAAACATAGATTTTTTATTCAAATACTAATTACTTCCTCCAAAAGCTCCCACCTTTGCTCCCTTGATAACTCGAACTCCTTTAAAGTTGGAAGTGAGACGCGAAATAGAGATTCTTGATTCAAATTCGTACTAACTACTTCCTCCAGAAGCTCCCACCTTTGCTCCCTTTATAACTCGAACTCACAACTTTAAGGTTGGAAGTGAGACGCGAAACATAGATTCTTGATTCAAATACTAACTACTTCCTCCAGAAGCTCTCACCTTTGCTCCCTTGATAACTCAAACTCACAACTTTAAGGTTGGAAGTGAGACGCGAAACATAGATTCTTGATTTAAATACTAATTACTTCCTCCAGAAGCTCCCACCTTTGCTCCCTTGATAACTTGAACTCACAACCTTAAGGTTGGAAGTGAAAGGTACTTACCATCTGAGCAACTTTCTCTTGTCAATGGAGTATAAAACTAATGCAGCAGTACACAAATAGGAAAATTTTTATCATGGTAGAGGCCCAACCAACAAAAGGTGTCTGAGGCTCCATTTATTTTTTGACACATGGACAAGTGGGCCATTTATGTACTTTTCTACTTTAAAGCAAGAACTTTCTACAACTAACAAGAGAGATAAAATATATTTACACATAAATTGAGTTGAACAAATATAAAAAATGCAAGAAAAATTATGTGTGTTTGCTACTTTTTTTAATCGTTATTAATATTATATTAATTTGTGGGATTATACCGGATATATTATTGTTGTTGTAGTTGTATGTTAGTTTGACAAATTTATTTTGATATGATAATTTATTTGTGTATTCATGTTGTGTTTTTTTTTTAAAAAAAAAAATCTTTCATAATTATTGTGATTTTAAAATGTAGTCATTTTATTTTAATTGTTACGATTTGAAATGTTGATTGTTACCTTATTTTTAAATTAGAACTTTTGAAGGAAAGTAAAAAAAAGTTAATTATATTATTATTGTGCGGATGATCGTTTAAAACAAAGTATCCTACTCAAAGAAATAGTTTTTAAAAAGTAAAACTTTAAACCTAAACTAAAATAACAAAAAGTAAAATAATATTTATAATTAATATATATCTTATCAGATATAATACAATTCACTGAATAATAATAAAAATATAATAACAAATGACCGTACGCTTCATATTTTATACTTGTTGAATGCTCATTTAATCAAATAACTTTTTTGAATTTTCTTTGTAACGTTGTTTCTTAAATCAAATCATGGTCTTGTTAATTTTATTAAAAATCAAAATTACATATTTTGATGTTCAAACTAAATATGTATTTTTTCTAATAAAAAATTATCGTTTTCGTTGATGTTTGAAAAAAGTTGACATCCTCGTTGATGTTGAAAAGAAATAAAAAATTAGCTTTTCAGATCTTGATTTCTCTTTTTATATCTAGCCATCTTTAATTAAAATAAATTATTATTTCACAAATTTAACAATAATCATACAATATTTATTTAAAATTAAAATAAACAAAATGTACTCGAGAGAATATTTTAAATATTATTTTATTAAAAAATTTAATGATCAAATTGTAATGATGATAAATCGTACATCCTACATCAACTGAAATTTTACACAAATTGAACTAAAAAAATGTTATTAGGATAACGATACTTTTTAAAAACTATTTCTTTGAGTAGTGATACTGTGTTTTAAGCAATCAGCCCTACAATAATAATATAATTAACTTTTTTTTTTACTTTCCTTCAAAAGTTCTAATTTAAAAATAAGGTAACAATCGACATTTCAGATCGTAACAATTAAAATAAAATGACTACATTTTAAAATCACAAAAATTATTAAAGAATTTTTTTTAAAAAAAAACAAAAAACACAACAAGAATACACAAAAAAAATATCACATCAAAATAAATTTGTCAAACTAACATACAACTACAACAACAATAATATATCCGGTATAATCCCACAAATTAATATAAAATTAATAATGATTAAAAAATAGTAGCAAACACACATAGTTTTTCTTGCATTTTTTATATTTGTTCAACTCAATTTACGTGTAAATATATTTTCTCTCTCTTGTTAGTTGTAAAAAGCTCTTGCTTTAAAGTAGAAAAATACATAAATGGCCCACTTGTCCATGTGTCAAAAAATGAATGGAGTCTCACACAGTTTTTGTTGGTTGGACCTCTACCATGATAAAAATTTTGCACAAAAAGGCAAGTGCATGTTAAAAAAAACATGTCATAATTAAATAAAGCCACTTCCAGGAAGTTGCTTGAGACATCGAAAAACAGAAATATTTGTAGGGTGAGCATCAGTCTACAATTGAGCATCGGCATATAAAGAGTAATTCCTAAGCATTGCACATTCAACTCATAATGACAACAAACATGTTAGTAATATCAAATTCGATGTCATTTATTCCTGCCAAATTTGCTTATGGTTTAGTGTGGCATATACTGGTTGCTACTTGCTAGCTAGTGGAGTATCGTTCCGCTACTATTATCAACGTGACCTTTAACTTGACTTCAACGGTCAATTATGATCCTTAATTTTGAATATGCACATGTAGACATTTAAACTTGTAAAAAATTAAATAAATAAACACATTCGCGCTTCTATATCCCTCACTCGATAGATCTTATTTGTCGTTTTATGTGGTGACAATACATGGCGATTTTGTGTCCTACATGCATGACATCATACGTGTATTATCCCACATACAACACGTGTGTCTATTTGTTCAATTTTATACAAGTTTAAGTATCTACTCATACACATACAAAGTTAGAGGACATAGATATCAATTGAAGCCAAGTTAAAAAAACATATTTATGTATTATGTCATTTAATAATGCCGCGAAGTATACGTAGTTTCACTATCAAAGCATACAAAGAAAAAAAGAAAAAGCTATTCATATTATTTTTTATTAAAGTTTAAAATGTTTTTAGTGGAAAAATGATATTAGAATCTGTTTGGATGAGTTCAGGTCAATTTTCATAGTATTTTTTTTCAAGAAATCAAATTGATATTCTGGGATATTTAGTCAAAGCCAAATAATTTTTTGTTTAGAAAAACTAGCTTGATGATTTTCTTACAATTAAATTATGAGTTAGGGAGGCATATTTCATAAGAAGATACCAAATCGAAGTTGTGAAAGAGATTAAGAATTTTAATGATAGCGTATCTAATTTAAATAAGATTATTGTGAATGATTGGTATCTAAGGATCTCTAAACACCATGTTGACTCATATGACACTTACTAATTTCCTATAGTTTAATTAAGGAAGAGATCTAAGTGGATATCAAAGTGACCACAATTGCCGGAACAAACTTGATAAAATAATTAAGAATCCGTTTGGATAGGTTTAACAGCTGTCATTATTTTATTTTTTTGGATTGTTTGGTAAAATTTAGAGTAACTTTTAGTTAGGATGTTCAATTTATTGCTTTTGTTTAACAATTGTTTTGCTTGGATTAATATGATAATTCCTTTTATTATAAATACTTCATCTGTCATATAATAATTGTTTATTACATTAATTTGATATAGAGATTAAGAAGTCATAAATAATAGGAGTAATTTTACCCTTATTAAATATAAATTATATAAACATTGAAAATGAATAGTAGTATTTAATAACAATAACAAAATAGACACAAAATGATAAATTATTTATTGATTTTATAAATTTGGGTCATTTTACTGAGATACTTACCATGTAATTTCCCAAGTCTACTATAATAAAGTCAAGTTCCTACTTTTGGTTTCTTCGTCAAGATCCTACTTCAAGTAGGACATTGGCCTTACTTTTCAAATGTTTTTATTTTATTTAGAATTTGTGAAATCGAAGTTGAAGATAAAATTGTGTTTTAGTTATAATTTTTTTATAAAATAGAAAAGAAAATAGTAGCTCATTTGGAATTTATGAAGGTGGAATTGGAAAACAGATATGTTATACTTTTGAAATAGATCATTTTCGTGGCCTAATGACTTAGAATAGGTCATCAAATGGATCAAATTATTTCTCGTAAATTTAAATATAACATTCGTATGTCATAAGAGAGACCAAAAATTGAATCACATCTAATCCTTTCACAATTGGTTAAATTGGCGCAGCAGATGTGGTATTCCAAAAGGATGCCAGAGGATATACCCGCCTAATCCTTTTTTCATCGAGCTTATTGCATTGGATTTGCCTAGAGTGATTTACGGTATGCAAAATTTTCCTGGAATTTCTGATGTCTTTTCTTATAGTAAGTATATTTAATATAAATAGTGGCCAAAACTAAGCCATTTGTGTAATTGTCCATTTCTCCTGCAAATCCGTCCTACAAAGTCCACCAATTCCATTTTTTCCGCCATAGAAGAAGAAGAAAATCCCCAATCCACCATGGCAACACCACCAATCTTCATCTCCACCGCCACACTCCACACCCTTTTCACCCACAAATCCCTCGTCGACCACCTCCAATCTTCCCTCCCCACCTTCACTTCCACCATTGAATCCCCACTTCGCCATGCCCACCAAACAAGCCCTTCTACTTCTCTCCTCCTCATGCCTTCTTGGTCTTGTTCCTCTTCACTTCCCTATATCGGAGTCAAGCTAGTCACTTACCATCCCAATAACTCAACCCAAAATTTACCTGGGGTTCATGCCAGTTATGTTCTTTTCAATTCCATTACAGGACAAACTTTATCCACTATGGATGCCACTGAGCTCACCGTCTATCGAACTGCTTGCACCTCCGCTTTAGCTTCAAAATTCTTATCACGACAAGATTCCGAGACCCTTTTGATGATCGGTGCAGGTACTTTAGCTCCGCATTTGATCAAGGCACATCTGACAGTGAGGCCAAATTTGAAGAAAGTGATAGTGTGGAATAGAACTGCTGATAAGGCGAAAAGGGTGATCGAGAATTTGCAAAGTGAAGGTGGTTTTGAAGGGGTGAGTTTTGAGAGTAATGGGTCTCTTGAGGAGGTTGTGGGGTTGGGAGATATTGTGAGTTGTGCTACGAATTCAGAGACGCCATTGGTGAAGGGGAAGAAGCTTAAAGAAGGGGCACATTTGGATTTGGTTGGATCGTTTAAGCATTCTATGAGGGAGTGTGATGATGAAGCTTTGAAGAGGGGGAAAGTGTTTGTTGATAATGAAGCTGCTTTGGTAGAGGCAGGGGAGCTTGTGGGTGCATTTGAGAGAGGGGTAATTACAAAGGATGAGATTGTTGGGGACTTGTTGGAATTGATCAAGGGAGAAAAGAATGGGAGAACAACTGCTGAAGAAATTACTGTGTTTAAATCAGTTGGTTCTGCTGTTGTTGATCTCCTCACAGCTCAATTGGCATATGAGACTTACATGAAAAGTCATTAACTCTAGTTTATTAGTTCTGTTCTCATATATTCTGTGTGGTTATACAAATAATAACAATAATAAGAGAAGATAAAGGCATATTTTCTCTGTAGTGCTTGTTCTATGTCTCAATAAGATGGAAATGCAGTTTAATGTGGTATCAAACAGCCTTGACATCTTTTTATTGAAGTTTGTGATATGAAAATGTTACCTAACTGCTAATGGCATACGCTTCACATGAATCTAGCACAACAAAGAATTTTTTTTAAAATGTATTAACCAAAATTGCATTTGAATTGAACTTGAGTAGAACAAATTGAGGTTACAAGTTACAACAGTAGTAAAGGGAGAACCGAGTAGTTATGAACTCTACTGAAGAAATAATTCTAATGGGATGAATCAAAGAGTATATATTCTGTCTATATACAATTTTGAGCCAGAAGTATAACAAAATCTACAGATTTTTTTTTCTCATGATTCAGCTTGGTGAGTTTCTTTCTTTTGATGTAACTTAGGGTGGACCCTTGGATACAGCAGATCGTTTAATTGTCTTTCGGCACTGTACTCCGAGGTTGCCTGTAAATAGAACATTCTATTACTATTTCCACACAGACTTTGAGCAAAAGCAATGGCACTAAAGAATCAATATGTGCTATGTTTTCATGGGGTGAAATTTTTTACTTGCTCAGATGAAAACAAAAGAGGTACTATCTTGGAACTTGGAAGTAGCAGAAAGTGATACTCAAAAACCAGAAAAGCTATAGGGTTTAAAATAGCAAGTATGAGAAATATGTAGAAACATGTTGCACTTCTATCCATTTGATTCAGAAAATAAAATTCCAGATACCCTGTAAGTGGTTTTACATGAACACAAAGTCTGAATGTCAGATCCGTGTCAAAGACATAGTAGCCCACATTGACAGCAATTCGTTTGAATGCAGCAAATATGCAGGGACACTGGAAAATGAAGTTTGAATCTCAAAAACAAAACATAAGTACTATAAGTATCATACCCGCTTTTTAAAGGAAAACCGCAGTGTCTGAATTTGTGCTCCAGAGCAAACTCTTACGTCAAAACCAAGGCTGTCTACACCTATCAGAACCACTTCCTGTCATACAAGACAAAAAGAAATAAAACGAATTACTTGGTGGGACATCACACTAAACAGTGATGTGGTTCAAGTCTTACAGTTCCATGTCAATGCATCAAACGCACTGCAAGAAGGGTATGTTCTCGTATTCAAAAAATAACAATAAACAAATAAGCAACAAAACATCAGAAACAAGAAGTTAAATGATGTCTGCACACATGTGTAAGAGTATTTTATTCACAACAATAGCAACAAAGCAGCAGATTAGTTTCCATTTCATCAATGGATGGAACTAACAAAATCCCTCGGTTGTCTACTATAAAAAAAAAGATGGGTCCAATATTTGGGAAGTACCTACTTATGCAAGTTAATTCATCATTAGAAGGAAAAGGTTTGGGGAAAGGGGAGAAAGAGTTGCAGCTTTTGCTTTCTACTATTTTATTTGGCTGTTGACTGATGAAAAATGCGAACTATTTTGATGGATTGTAAAGCATCAAATCTTCGAAAAGAAGGGAAGACAACAAAAGCTAATTATCTAGAACATAATCTAGGGGAATTGAGATTGGTCTTACCTCCACTTGAATTCCCTTGCATCTCCAACAGAGAGATCTGAGAGCCTGCGTGGTTTTTTCTCCTACAGCTTTAAGCCGTGATATAATATTGGCAGCCGAATGAGCTATTGCATCAGGCCTAGCTTGACAAAAATCTTCTAACTCAACTAAGATCTGTGCACACCATTAGAAAACATAAAATTGAATGACATGAATACTGAGGGTAGATTCACAGGAATCTCACAATTGCAAAATTTGTTAAGCTTTTCTAAACCATCAAAAACATTCTAGTGTGAAGAATTGAAGATGCAGGCATGACATATAGCACACATGTGAAATACAAAAATAATGGGGATAATGACTAATGAGTCACTGTATTCATGTATATTAGCTAATTCGGCACTGACAAAGAAAGCATCCCATGGAACTTGTCCACATGAAATAGCTTGGTAGCCAATCTCAGAGCGCATCACCATGTCATCAAAAGTCTATCATGACACAGAACACTTCCAGTTCTGCTTCTGGTGTTAGATTTAAACTAACTTTCATCTTTGCATGTAACAACTGCATACAAGTGAAAAGAACACCCTTTTCTCAACTTGTTCGGAATAATAGTATGCTCTTTTCTCGTGATATTTTTCTTTTTCGACTTAATAAATAAGGTGTCACACACTTATATATGTTTCCCGTGCCACCCACTGTAACCCCTCTGAGATTATCAAGTCCAAAATTCTCTGTACTTAATGAAGATAAGTTCTGGGATGACAAATGATTCAAATAAATTGCACCCAACGGATGCAGATTCATGCAATGCAAGTATTGTAATGCTGATCAACAAATTCAAGGTTGAACCTCATAAATGATGAACCTACAGAACTTACTTGCTGCCCATGTGAAGAAATTAACTGAATTTTAATCATCTCTAGCTTGTAAAATGAAGTTCCATTTCCAAGGGTTTCATCCTTCTCCAATTCCTCTGGACAACTTGGGTTATCTTGCGAAGATTCACTTTCATGTGTGTGGCCATTGACTTGAACACTGCCATTTTGCTTATGTTCTGCCACTTGTTCCATTTGTTCTATACCAGCATCGTTTGATTCATGTTCAGATATCTGCTTTGGAATGGTAGTGTGATCTTCAAGGAAAGCTGGCCTTAGAAGGCCATGAATAATAAGACCTGCTGGAGGCTGATCCATAAAATCTATAGGATCATCTGTCACAACCTGAGCAGCAAATATAGACCACAAAAATAAATGTTTGATTACTATTGTCCATGGCAGATACAAAAGGTTATATGCCACACATCTGGGAAACTAAATATAACATGATCTGCTGATTTTACTGAATAGGAACTCAAATTGATAGTTCTCACTCTTCTAACTACATTGCATAAATCTATCACAAGGACAATTACCTCACTAATTTGTTGGGCAAAGTGTATCGGATGAGAAGATCGCATCGTCTCTAATGTAGCCCAATCCTCCAAGTCAGGATCCCCACTCTGATCTTCTTCATCGTCAAGAACAGAAACCCAATCCTGCGAACAAGTATATTTACCAGCAATGACGGACAGAATAGCAGTTATATTTGAAAAGTAAACCATTTAAAACAAGTAATACCGCTTCATCATCATCGTCATCATCATCATCATCATCATCATCGTCATCGTCATCGTCATCGTCATCGTCAATGTCGTCTTCATCATCAATATCGATATCCTCGTCATCAAATTCATCTATCTGGTAATCAAGTTGGGATTGACCTGATGACTCCATCTCACTCTGCATTTCAGATGTATCTAGGCCAATAATTACTTCCTGCATTTGATTGGAAATCAAGTAAGCCTTCGGAGAAAAGCAAATACTTTACTTATAGTTTATCTATGGAAGTTGCCATCTGAGAATCCCTTTTATTTAACTTTTCATTAGAGCGTTTCCATACAATTATGGAAAGTAGAATTATGCGGCTTGATGGTAGGTTTTACTATCTGGGTGTAACACAGCTTCCTCACATTTTCTTAAGCGTTTCTATTTTATCTCTCAGAAAGAAAGAGCTTTTAAAAGATAAATTGGATTTACAATAAAGTGATAAAAGCAAAGTTCCACTTTAGAGACCAATGCAACAGAAGAATCTTTCCATAGGAAGATGGTCATAAAATTCATAATCAAGATACGACCATAATAAAAATAATTTTCTCTCTTCTGATGGATAAACTTGTGAAGCATTAGATTTGGGCTATTATGCCTATTAAAGACCATGAGTTGTTATGTCATGGTTCATGTTTCCTGTATTTATCAAAATGGGGAAAATGATCGTGACATAATAAGGAAACTCAACAACAGTTTAATCAGAATCATCAAACAGGAAAATGCCTACGTGATCCGGAAACAGTTATCCACTTATCCCCAAATGAAGCAGAATCATTTGAAAGGACCCAGTGGTGGCAGTATACCATGTCAAAATTAATTGCTAGAAAATAAAGAAAAGCAAAATAATACATCGTTTAAAAAAATACAAAAACACCTAACGATGAAAATTAACTGAATTTCTTAGTTAAAATGTTCCATACCACAACGTTTTCTTCAGTTGTCGGATTTTTCAGAACGTCTTCGTCATTCTTCACTTGGAAGTAGACATCTGATAGAAAGGGAAAGCACAAAAACCTTCAAGGATTGAATATGCCACAAAACCAGTAAGAAGTAAGAAGTAAATTATTAGCCTGAGTAAATATGCTAATAAAAAGAATTGTGCATCTTACTTCCAAGTTCATCAGTTGTGTAAGGCAAATCTGGCCAGAAAATATTTGCACGCATTACATCACTGATAGCACTTGAAAACATGAGTGTTGCTTTGCTATTTACCTAGGTATCAAGTGATAATAGCAATATATCAGCTACCATAGACAAATAGCTATAATGATCAGCAGCCTAGATTATATTTGCTCATGAGCTACAAAGAATATTGATGACTGAGATCCTGTGGACAATGTCCTGTCATTATAGTTCGTAAGATTCCATTTCAGACGATAAATAGATGCCTGTGAGCTTCATTGACTAAAAGCATAAGACAGGAAAGCATATTGCATAGTCAGCAGTAAATTCTATTCTTTTTAAGTTTATAAGGGGAGGAAATAATGTGTTTGTTGCAAAAAATCGCGGGTTTAACTAGCCGGAGAAGAATTAACTTAAGGAGTTAATGAGGTCCAGCCAAGCCTACATCCTTGGGGCAGAAGCAGAGATAGTTTTCTATTATGAATAGAAAAATAGTACAAATATCTCTAATTACAACCCCTTCTATAAAAATCCCAAGGGTTTCTGCAAACCTACAAGGACATCTAACAAAATTTAGATTCACAAAATTCAAAGCACAAACAAGAAGTTCACTATATCATCGAAATTAGCAAGCAACAATTAGAAGGCAAGATATACCGATCAACTCAAAGCTAATGTGTTTGATGAATAAGTTTCTTTTGCAAAAACATCATTTTTTAACCTCAATAATTGTCCTTGTACATTCAGCTGGCTTGAGTTGAGCTTCCTCATTCTCCATTAGTTCCGGCTCCCCAATGTCCTCAGATGGATGATAGCTCGACTGCTTCGCATTCTGTTTTACTGGCTCAGAACCCGAGCTGAAATGATCCTTTGCAGTTGCTTTGATTCCAATTTTTCCCTTGCACATTTTTCTTCCAGCATAATTATCCGTCAATCTTCCAAATTTATCTCTGCAACACAACTCTCAAATCAATAAAAATAATATAAAAATTGGGGGCAGTATATGTAACTGTGCAGCAAGCAAGAAGTAGTAGTACCGAGGAGGGATGAAGAAGCTGGGAGAATGAGATAACCGGCGGGAAGTGGTATCGAAGTTGACGGCGGAGAATCGGAGGGCGGCAGCGGTATGTTTTACGGTTAACATTTTCCCAACTGAAAGGAAATCAAAGCTAGAGAAGTGGAGTTGAGTATAAACTCAGCTATCTATTAGGCCGTGTGGTTCTCTCTCTTTTATCTATCCGCTTTTTTCTTCTTCTTTTATGATGCCTTGTGCGATAAAGATTCCCTGCTTACTTATGTACCTTCGTTACCCACTGGATATTTTACATGGATCATTATTTGTCACATTTTACTCGTATTATCATTTTGAAAAAACTTATGTGATCGATAATTTCTTAAGGTTGTCCGTTAGAAGATGCTAATTCTAGAAATATGGATGTTAATATTAAAGATGTATGTATCATGTAAAGTAAGTCTCGTTTATTATAAACATGTTAAGTAAAGACTCCACTATTTGAGGTGTTAAGTGAAAGTTGATTGTCAAAATGGTCCGTCATTACTTCTTTGTCCTAATTTATGTACTACAATTCTTTTGAATTTTGATCATGAATTCAAATTTGATTTTTGTTCCAAAGCCTATTTTTTAGTTGAAATATACTTGTTTATTTTTTGATTTCGTGGTTGTTGTTACACTACTAACATAGTTATTTGGCAAAAATCGACTCAAAATCAAATGCACTATCAAATACCAATTGCCTCCCTAAATTAAGACATGACAAGGATAATTTAATTTAAAGATATTTTTAACTATTCGTTTTTATTTTAGTTACCGGGGCAGTAGTCAAAAGACCAACACAAAATAAAAGGCAAAAGCGGCAATGAACCTCACAAATCCTACGCCCAATATATTGTGAAAGTTGGGGAAGCCCATTTCTTCTGATCCAATACTATAGGTCCAACATCTTAATTAATCAAGTCTGCTCTTACAACCGGTTAAATCATTTTCCTTCGCCATTCTTGCGAGCTTCGAGCAAACATCTGTGGAAGTCGAATCGAATAGGAACTGACAGAGAAGAAAAATGTTCCTACGGAGGATAGCAAGGCCATTGATGATGATGGCGAAAGTGAAGGAAACAACAGGTATAGTAGGTTTGGAGGTAGTCCCAAATGCAAGGGAAGTTCTGATAAATCTGTACCGGAAAACCCTAGAAGAGATCAAGGCAGTACCTGAGGACGAAGGATACCGCAAGGCAGTGGAAAGCTTCACCCGCCACCGCCTCAATGTCTGTGTGGAGGAACATGAATCTGAAATGATCGAGAAACGGCTTGGTTGTGGTCAGGTTGAAGAGCTCATTGAAGAAGCCCAAGATGAACTCAAGCTCATTGGTCACATGAACGGTTCGTATAGTTCTACTTTAAATTCTTCCTTTTCACTTCGTATTTTTTCTTTCTAAATTGTATCTGCTTTGTGAATTAATGATCGGATGCAAGGAAAATTGAAGTTTTAAATTTGTCGGAAGGGAAACAATTGCTTTTATAGAATGGTTGGGATACCAATGATATTATATGAGAGTGAATGCTGTCCTCTAAAACCTAATAAGATGAGTGTGATTGAAATGCTGATTAATTTGGACAAAGCTCGGGCAACATTATTCAAGATAAGTAAAATGTAGCTATCGACCCTTCAACTAGTGAAGTAGTGAGTAAATCACCGTGCTAAATGGAGCATTGTGCCGCTTGGTTAAAAGATTACATTCCCGACCAGATTGATCCTTTCTTTTTCAACAATGTATGAATGCATTTCCAAACTGACAATTTCTTGTAAAGGTTCACTCTACTTAAGAACTCATTAAGGATCAGTAGTGGGAGAGAACAAAGAGTCAATCCCTTCTCCCAATAAAGTAACTTTCTCCCTGCGTTTGTTCTCTTTTCTATGAGTATTTGGAAGTTCCTTGGAATTAGTTTTTTACAAAACGATGAGTGTTAGAATATGGTGTGATTCATTAGGTTACTATTTAATATGCATTAGGCAAATGCAGCATATCACACAATTACCTTGAATAAGACAGACTCCATAGTAAGGCAACCTTGCAAAAATATGCAAGTGCTAAGAGATTGTTCTATCATCAATGCTCACTGCCTTTATATCCAATATCATCAACCTCTTCCTTCTTTTGGAAAATCCCCTGTCATAGACATCTACCTTGCTCACACTTCCTGGCAGGCCTTCATTGGATCAATGTTTCCTTGTTTGTCATATTTTCCCTTTCTTTATTCCTTGAGAAAGTTATTGAAACAAACCACTATGATTACACTCCGGAATCTGGAAACCAACCTGATAGATTAGCAGCTTCTTCTGGAAAAATATTGTTGGAATTCAAGTGAGTCTCACATTGTAACTGGATCTGGAAGGCCAGAAATCTAGCCACTTCATCTTCTATAGAGTTAAATTTTCTTGAAATAAGAAATCCTTTGTCCTTCCCTGCAGAGATAGAACTACTTATGTGGTAAACAGATTATATGCTCTCTTTCCTTCAAATTCTGTCTAAAATTTGTGTTTATTTCTTTTTGACATGTTGAAAAGAATAAAAAGAAGGGAAAAAGGTCAAAAATACCCCTCAACTTTGTTTTATTGGTTGATTATGCCCTTACCGTTAAAACGAAGTTATTATTACCCTTGTCGTTACCAAACTTGTCACATGTACCCCTCAATTGGATGGAAAATCCCAAATTAACAAAATTAACCCGATTTATTTAAATTAACCAATTTTAACCCGACTCGACCCATAAAATGATATAACCCATCTATGTTCATCTTCATTTTTAACCTAATTTATCTGTCTCCCTATTTCCTACTTCCTACTGTTCATCTTCATCACTTCCTTGAGCTTCAAATCAAACATTCTTCTTCGCCTTCTTTTCCGTCTTTTCCGCAGCTCACGTCTCGGGCATCATTATGCCATTACAGGCATCTCTTCAATACCTCATTCTCTTCCTTAAAACCTGCCCTAAATCCGATACTTCCAGCAACGTTAAATTTGAAATCTCATTAACTATCGTTGATACTCTCCCTGATGGATCCAACTTTGATTCGTGAGCTGATGTTGTGAAATTTGAACTGATTAACAGTTTAGTAAAGCTGTAGAAATGGGTTTCAGAAATTTTTTGAATCTTGGACTGTGGAATTGTGAATGCACATAAGGTGTTTGATATGTGGAAATAGTTCTGGAACGGTGATACATAGAATTAGAAATAAATCGATTGAAACATCTCATGATTATGGCATAAAAGCTTCTGACTGAATTGCTAGGGCTTTGTAATGGTGCCGGAACAGTGATTACGGCGACGATGGGTTTAATCGTCTGGGAAGTAGGAAGTTTGGGGAAGTTGAGGTTTTAGGCTTACTTGTATTTACTTAATCCCATAAGGTTATGGAAATGTTATTCATGTCTTTAAAAATGTATTTTCCTCCATTATTTTTTGCCTTGATGTTTATATCAAAAAGATGAAGATGAACAAAGCGGGTCATATATTAGATGGATCGGAATCGGGTTAAAATTGGTTAATTTAAGTAAATTGGGTTATTTTTGTTGATTTGGGGTTTTCTATCCAATTGAGGGGTACATGTGACAAGTTTGTAGACAGCAGGGGCAAAAATAACTTCATTTTAACGGTAAGGGTATAGTCAACCAATAAAACAAAGTTGAGGGGTATTTTTGACCCTTTTCCCTAAAAAGAATGGAGAGTGAGGAGAGTTATTGGCTAAAATCATCCCTCAACTATGACTCAAATCTAATGTACATCCTTATATTATCTAAGTGAGCAAAAAACATCCTTATACTATCCAAAAGATAACAAGAATCTATGTTACCTTTCTCAAAAAAAAAAAACAACAACAATCATCCTTCAATTTATTTTTGTTAAGAAACTAATTGAACCAATAAAATAAAATCAATTTGGTCATGTCTTGGCCACGACGAGAATATCAAAGTTGCCTAAAAAGAATAAGGATACGGATCGGAAATGAATCTTCCATTCTCGGAATTTAAATTTTGTGTGTTGTTAGTTTATATGTTTTTTGCATCATCAGGTAAATTGACTTGCAACAATACATAAGTTTTGAAATATTTATACAGTAGGTTTTGATGGTTAGAAAGATTATGTAAAAAAAAATCATTTTAAAAGTATTACGTCCAACTATTTAGGGATTTTCTTTAATAAAATATTTAGGGCGTATGTACTATATATACAATGCAATTCGCATTTTATACAATGTACAGAAATGCTGAAAATTTAGTGAAATTACGTAAGCGTTTAGTTATGAAAATAAAAAAATAATTACTGTATTCGAAAATTTTGAAATTGGAGTAGTATTTGGCCATACTTTTACAAAGAANNTTTTTTGCATCATCAGGTAAATTGACTTGCAACAATACATAAGTTTTGAAATATTTATACAGTAGGTTTTGATGGTTAGAAAGATTATGTAAAAAAAAATCATTTTAAAAGTATTACGTCCAACTATTTAGGGATTTTCTTTAATAAAATATTTAGGGCGTATGTACTATATATACAATGCAATTCGCATTTTATACAATGTACAGAAATGCTGGAAATTTAGTGAAATTACGTAGGCGTTTAGTTAAGAAAATAAAAAAATAATTATTGTATTTGAAAATTTTGAAATTGGAGTAGTATTTGGCCATATTTTTACAAAGAATATTTAGAATTTGAATATATTGTCTAAATATGATTTAAACCCTCAATTTCTAAAAATTAAAAAAAAAATCACTTAACTTGACTAGCTTAACCATGTGTACATAATTCATTCAACTTGACACATTTTTTGTTGGTGGTGTGAGTTTCTTTAAAAAATAGACAGAAGGATGAATCTTGCAACTTTTTGGATAGTTCAAGGATGTTTTTTGTTCACTTATATAACACAAGGATGTACTTTAAGTTTAGGTCATACTTCAGGGATGATTTGGATGTGGTGGTCAACTATTGAAGGGAGTTTTACTTTTTATGTGAATTAAAATTTTTATTAAATACTTTTATTAATAATAATAGCACCAAGTAGGTGCCCTAAAAGCTTTGCAGAATAAGTTGGATACAGTCTCTTTTGAATATGCCAAAAGTCTAGCAAATCCAACATAGCATCAAAACCATATACATTTCTCATGTACCACCAAAATTTCAAAAACTGCAAGCTTCTGTATCTGAAACAGAAAGCTGTTGTTGCACTTCCTTCAAGCGTCTTCATTTTTCTCCTGCCACACTGTCCAACAATTACACATAGGAACTGTCTTATACAAGGTTTTTATCTGCTATGTGATCCTTTGTCCCTCTCAACTGAGTAGAAACTTCTTCAGGGGTTCCACATTATACTGTTGTACCCAAAAAGTTTAAGTTACACCGTACCCGTCAAATTTGAGTTCAATGCAAAAACAATTATTTTGGTTCTCTTAGATATTTTCAAACATATAACACCTATTGCCAGTTCGAAATTTCGAATATACATCTACTGCATAAGGTGAATCCTCTCTTCTGCAGACTGTCTTGAGTTAAGCAATTTTGTTCATGGTTATCCAACCTAAGCAAGCCTCCTTAGGGGGTGCTTTTGTGTTCCAGGTTCTTTCTTTATCCATGCATTATTAGGCCCTTTCAGCAGGAACTCGCTGTGAATCTGTCCTCTTGCCTTGCCCCCAAACACAAAGTATCTAAGTCTGAAGACAATTATCTTAGCCCACCTGTTTACTCAAATTTTGTATCAACCTTCCCAGTTCCCACCTTTTTGTCTTGAAAGTTTCTTCTATGTTTTATGCTTTATCCATTCCATTTCTGCATTCTGCAAATGTGGCTCCATTATTTAAAACAAGACTACATATCAGGAAACAACTTCGTCCATGTTGACTGTTCCATTCATGTCCTGCCATACTCCTGCCTTTTGCTATTTCCTACTTTCAGTTTTACCTAGTTATGGTTCGCCCAGATAATTAAAAGATAATAACTGATTTGTTTTCATGGTGCCACTCCATAGGATGTTATTATTGGTCAAGTTTTGGGGTGGACATCGGTCGCTTCGGTTCGTTTTGATAACATTTGGTTTGTTTTTTGAATGTTCGGTTCAGTTTAATTGGTTTTAGGCCTGTCGAATCAAGCATTTTCTTGACCATAAATGGGTCTTAGAATTTAAAAATTGGAAAATGAAGCAGCGACTAGGAGTATCGGCAACTGGTAAGGTAGTGTCTTTGGTCATTGGTAGCAGAGGCACAAAGCACTGAGCGTGTTTTTCTTGAATACCCAAATGCCCACACCTTGAATCTTTTTCCACTTTCTTTAAGGACGAATAGAGGCTTTCAAAAGAATTTGAGAAATGCTAAAGAAGAAACTGAGTACATTCTCTAAGGGTAAATAACAAAAGAACCTGAAATACTCTCAAAATAGCAGATGATGAACTCTCGTCCTATGGAATCTTTCTTTTACTTCACCTTCTTCAATGCCGCATCTCTGATTTTGTTCATGATTAGCACTATGGAATGGACCCTGGGAATATTATGGATTTGGGTTTCGGTGTGGGCATTTGGTTTTGGGCTGAAAGTTGGAAGCACCAAAGGATGGTTTTGAAATATAAAAAAACTGAAAACCAAATGCATGAAAACGAAATTATGAAAAACATATACTGTGAACTGGCCGAATGCACCTAAAACCCGGAATTTTTTATTGGTTTTTCGGTTTTATGCCTGCCTCTATTTAGTGCACAATTGGCTCTACATGCCTTGCTTTGTTCAGATTATATTTTCCACTGCTCTTCCTCACTTTGAAACCTCCTTAGCTATTTGAAAAGTAAATTTTTCTTTTGTGCCCCCAATGTCTTCACCGTAGTTTCCCGTTCCCTTTAGATTTAATTACTGATGACCATTTCACCAGATGCATCTTGTGTCTTTGAAAAATGATTTAAACAATTTCCTTTCATTTTTGTCTAGCTGCTTGCTTCTCCACGCTAGATGGTTGGTATAATAGTGACATTTAAGTATACAAATAATCCATCCAACACACAATTTATTCTTCCTACGTATAAGTAGTGTTTTTAGGGAAGATAGTTTTGGTCCAAACTTGCAGTAAAACTATGCCGTACTCACACTGCTTTCCAGAAAGGTAATTTTCATCAAACTCATCATTAACACAACACCATTCTTTACAGATCTTGAATAGTATCTCTAACCTCATTGGAACTACTTTTAGCCAAATTAAAATGCAGGCCAGAGACTGCTTCAAATATGAACTGCACCACTCCAAGATACTTTCTTTTACATTCATCTGTCCGCTTAGAGTGAGAGCATCACCTGCATATACACTGGGAAATCTCTATTATATTTACATACACTACCAATTTGGAAGCTTTTCTCAATTCCACATACATTTCATTCTGCTTAGAACTTTAATCACCAATGAAAACCAAAAGTGTGATAGGTGATCACTTCGTTTCAGTCGTCTCTGTAAAGGGAAGAAACATTATGGGGATCTGTTTATGAGGTTGGAAGACCGATGGTAGATATACAAACTTTTATCCATATCTTCCCACAGCCCATTCAATGCATAGTCTTTATTAGGAAATACCGATTTACATAGTCATAGGCTTTCTACAAGTCCAAATTGTACGACAACTCCCCTCCTTTTTTCTCATCTTTGCGTTTAACGTCTCATGTGTGACAACTGACAAGTAAAGCATATAGTATTTGTCTTCCTTGGCTGAGTGCATTTTGAGTACCTATGATTATTTTCTGTATCACCATTTTCCTTTCATCGAAGATCTTTGCCATGACCCATCATTTTATATGATCTGCCAAATAGACTTATTGGTCTGAACTCTCCTAGTTCTGTTGCTCCTTGAAAATTAAGACAATCGAGGAAGCATTTGGGCGTTTAATATAAGATTCTGACTGGGTAATTGGGAGTGACTTGATATAAGATTCTGACAGCAAAATTTGACTAACTTTATCAATTCCTTGAGTTGAAGTTCTTTTGTCAATTGGAGCTGCTAAAGATATTTGTTATTATACTTCCCTTTAAACCTTTGAATCACTAACATTGTAATGAAGAGGGGTATGGATTATGGAAGTTTAATTTTAAAAAGTTATTTTGTTATGCAGAGTGGAAACCTTGGGGTATTCCTGATGATTATGAATGTGAAGTCATTGAAAATGATGCTCCAGTACCAAAACACATTCCACTGCACCGTCCTGGTCCTCTCCCTGAGGAATTCTATAATACAATGGAGGCGATTACTTCTGGCAAATTGGATGCTGGTTCAAAGAAGGATGAACCAGCAATTTCATCGGGCGACTCACAGTCAAAGTAGGGTCTGGCTTCCAGAAGCTCATTTTGGTTATTGATCAATACATGCAAAGTTTTAAAACTGAACATGTGCTACTCTACCATCCCTGTTTTCTTTGTGGATCTTCTATACCTGTTTACTGGAGCTGGTGGACACAAATGCTTGAATCATTGGTTAATAAAACAGAAGTTCCTTTTTTTTTGGGTGGAAGCTAGCAGACAGTTGCTATTTTCTTTTGTTTGTAAAAGCATCAACATGGTGTATTTGTTATGAGGGAAGTCATTTTCCATGAATAATATATCTTCTAAACAAAATGTTTTCTGGTGTGGTGTTTGGTTGATGAGAGAAAATACTTTATGAAAAAATGTATTTTATAGATAATGATGATATAAAATTCTACAACTCCTAAGAGAATGGATGAATGATCAATAAGTCTCTGCCCTCATTTTAGGAAGAGTTTCTGAAAGCCACTTCCCGTTTTCTTTTTACGAGCTTCCACTTTCTTTTACACCCCTGTAGCTTCTTTTCTCCACTGCTTTTGTTTGTTCTTAATCAAAATGGCATTCCTTTTCCTGTTGGGTCGAGAACAATTCTCACCTATAATTTGCTCACGATGAAGGTGATATAATATTATGGGTTGCATTTATTCACCTAAACACGATATGTATTACTCTATTTTATATGTATCTCAACTTATTATGAAATTGGTGTAGTTAGGGATGACAATGGGCGGTACAGTTTGAGTTTAATTCGTAAAGTTTTTAATCTTCCCTTCTTTGCATAACAATTTTTTTTCATTTTCAACCCGCCCAACTCCACCCTGCATAGAGCCGCCCTGCATGAACCTTGTCCCGCATAATTTTTTTAGTATTTTCTTTTTCTAGTTAAGTTGATACTAAAAATATAATCATTTTTTCATTAAATTGCATTAATTTAATAGGATAGTGACTTAAAAATTTATTTCTTAGAGGTTAATTGTGAAACATGTAAGAAATTGTATTATTTTTTATTGAACCCTTTTCATTTACTATCTTGAATATTTTAGTAGCTTTAAAGAAATTATCTTAATAAATAATGGTTTATCACTCTTATAATATGTAAAAAGTTAAAATTAAGTTTGAACCAACATAAAAGGAATAATTGTATGGAATGGCAAACTTATAATCTAAAATAAATAGAGTAGCTACTGTTTGATTTAATTGCGCCCCGTAGCAAACGTTTGCCAGTCGCCTCTCTCCCTCCAAATTCTCGCTCGCCACTCTCCCTTTCTCGCTCGCTCCCTCTGTGCTCGCCTCTCTCGCTTTATACAACAAAATTGTATAAATTGCGTTTCTGTTTGTATAAAGCAAGAGAAAATTGTATATACACATGCAAATACATATATATTCGTCCTATACACTTATAATTATACAATAAAAATATTTCTCTTCCCAATTCTCTTTTGCCTTTCTCTCTTTCTCGTTTTATACAAACACAGATTATACAATGTAATGTAAAATTTATGTTTGTATAATGTATAATTTATGTTTGTATAAAGCGAAAGAAAATTGTATATACACATGCAAATACATATATATTCGTCTTATACACTTATAATTATACAATACAAATATTTCCCTGCCCAATTCTCTTTTGCCTCTCTCTTTTTCTCGTTTTATACAAACACAAATTATACAAATATAATGTATAATACAAATTATACAAATATAATGTATAATTTATGTTTGTATAAAGTGAAAGAGAGAGCGATTTTTGATATACAAATATTTTTGTCAACGATTTATACAAACGAGAGGCTAACAACAATTTATACAAATGGTCTGCCAGTGAAATTATACAAATCTGAAGAGGAGCCAATGAATTATACAATTGCTTCTTTTTGTATATATGTATAGCGAAATAGACATAGCTTTCAATTGTATATGATAGCGAATTATACATATATATGTTTGCTATGGAGCGCAATTATGCAAAGTTTGCTATGGCATACAAATATGATTTTTTTGTTTGCTATATGTGAAAGTTACTCAACATAAAATCACATATACTCACAACCCGTTCCATCCCACATTAGTTTTAAGAAAACCCACTTCGATCTGCATGCATCCCGCGCCGCTCAACCTTAAACCCGCCCCGCCCCGCATCCGTCCTGCCCAATTGTCATCCCTAAGTGTAGTTTAATCAACGTTTTTCTTGCTTTAAATTTTAAGTTAGTAATTCTATTATCATAAACGGATACCTATAAAGCAAAATTTATTTTCATTGTCTGTGGATTATGAGTTAAACTTTTTACTTGGATCATGGATGAGGAAGATAAGGCGTCGATAGAAGAGGTCTTTATTAAGTGAAGATTACAAGCTTACTTCCACAAACTATTGAATGAAAGAAGGGGACATAAATATTATGCTAGGTAATTTGGAGCACTTTGGAAGATATTGGGATTTTGAGTATTGTAGGTGTATTAAGGTTGAAGAGGTTAAACGTGCTATTAGTAGGACGTTTAGGGAAGAGTGACCAGACTAGATGAGAACAAACAAGATATGAGTATTTGGAGTATGAATTCAATGATGCAATGCATGAAGTAGACGTGTAAGTGAGACTTGACATACAAGTCATCCCCTAGAAAGATAGTTTCAAGTATCTTGGGTCTGTAATCCAGAAAAGTGAGGACATCGATGATAATATCAAACATCATATTAGTGCAGCGTGAATGAAGTGATGCAAGCCTCCAGAGTCTTGTATGATGAAAATGTATCACCAAAATTTAAAGGTACGTTCTGCAAAGTGGTGGTTAGATCGAATTTGTTGTATGAGGTGGAATGCTAGCTAGTCAAAATTCCATATTCAGAAAATGCATGTTGAAGAAATGAGGATGCTGAGGTGGATGTGTGAGTGTACTAGATGCAATAAGATTATGAATTATGAAGATATCTTAGATAAAGTGAAAGTGACCTCTACTGTGGACAAGATGAGAAAAGCGAGATTGAAATGATTTAGACATGTGAAGAGCAAATGTGCATGCATCCTAGTGAAGAGGTGCGAGTGTTGGATATAATAGGTATAAGTAGAGAACACGTATTAGGGTAGAATGTTAGTAGGTACTAGAGTACGTGTTGTCTTGCTTTTCAAGGGTTTAAGTTTGTAGATGTTTGTCGTTGTACAAGTCGTATTCTTGTAATCCTTTCTTTAGATATCACAATTTGTTATGTATTGTGTTTCACTTATCACAATCTTTTGTAGTTGTTATTGTTTTTGTTTTTTTTTATAGGTTTTTTCACTGTTTCTCTTAATAGTTTTTTGTAGTTTCTTCATTGTTATCTTCTTTTTAATTCTTGAATTTGTTGTACTTGAATCAAAAATCTCTAAAAATAATCTTTCTATATTTACGGAATAGTGATAATGTGTACATTTATAGTTCACTAGTATCTATTATCTACCTTTTTAAATTCATACTTGTGAAATTTCATTGATATATTATTGTTGGTATTGTTGTAAGATGTGTTTTTATAGAAGAAACAATAATATTGATAAAAGAGCTTTTTTATTGAAGTCAAAAGAGCAAAACCTAGAAGGATCAATGAAGTACTCCCTCCGTCCCTTTTTAGTTGTCCACTTTAGAAATGACACACAGATTAAGGCAACAATGATTAGCACAGTAAAGTTACAATTTTACCCTTATGACAATTTTTCACTTCAAAATTACAACCACTTATTTGAATTCAAGTGAAATAAATTGGAGGGAAACAACATACACTTTTACAATTTTCAAGAAGTGTAAATAAGGGTATAATAGGAAAAAATTTGTTGTCCTTTCTTGATTTGTCAAAATGGACAACTAAATAGGGACAACTAAAAAAGGAAATATGGACAAGTAAATAGGGACGGAGGGAGTATCAGAAATTGATTGCTTTTATATTTTTAAAAAAATCTAAAAGAGGAAAATAACAAGGTGGGGGACCTTTGATAGAAAGCTGTCAATATTGACAGACAGTAGTACTCCAGGAAGACTTTGAAAAGTAAACAAGAAAGGGAACTGCCGACGTTCTTTTGAAAAGATTATTATATGAAGGAACCTTTTAATATATATTATAATTCAACCATTTATGTGAACATATAAAAGTAGTTATGAAGCTAAAGTATTCATCACTCATCTGCCAAGTGAGCAGAGTAGAAATTTTGTATAGTAAAAATAATAGGTTTTTTAATATACTGTTAATTATTTATTTATTAGATCTTCAATAAATTTTTGTTGACATAATATATAATTGTGTCCTTTAATTTATTTTTTGCTGACATTTATATTCTCAAATTTTGAGTGTATACAAGTAAAACTTAAACTTGTATAAAATAAACGAATAGACATATATGTCCTTCATGTCCTACATACTGTCTTACATGTATTATGATGCGTAGGATGTATGTGTCTACTTATTTAATTTTAATTTATACAAATTTAAATGCTTATTTATGCACATCAAAATTGAAAGGCATAATAAATTCGAATTAAAAGATACAGTTATATATTATGTCATTTTTAATTGTGAAAGAAAGATACTCCATGTATTCTTAATTACTTGTCCACTTTTTAATTGACACACCTATTAAGAAAACAATAATTGACATAGTGAATTTAACATTTTACTCTTATTAAATATGAAGTGAATGAATTAAAAATTTAAGATTTTCAAAAAATTTTACCTTTTTCAAAATTAATTAACTAAGGATACAATAGGTAAAAATATAATTGTTAACAAATAAAAAGAGATAAATAAAAAAGTAAAAATTGAGCAAGCAATTAAGCACTTACTCATAAGTCATAAGTTGGTGTATAGCATAATTTTCAACTAATCCTAATTCTAGCTAGCACGTTGGAATTGGAGCAACAATTGATGGCTTAATGTGGTGTTAGTTAGGAATCTATTTTTATTTTTTTTGGGTCAGTGTGAATCAATTAGCTTTAGTGTTTGCTACAATTGGTACGTGTGAACGTAGCTTAATTGATTGAGATTAGGTGCTAGATGTCATCATTACAAGAAACAAAATACAAACCCTATTATATCATTTGTGAATTTATTCTCGAATTCATAACATAATTCTAATTGAATCTTCTGTTTCACCCTATTATCTTTTTAATTTCAAAATTAAGTTCAATTAAATCTATATCCAAACAATTTTTTTTAAAAAAAATTACATCCACTAGGAGAAAGAATTACGAATCAAATTCACACCAACAAAATAAAAGTAAAAGTAATCAACCAATTAACCTATTAAGATCTCGAGAACACTTTAATAAGTAGTCTCTCTTTTCATTTGAGGTTGTTTGGTTGAGTACATAAAAAATAATGTTAAAAATGATATATTAGTAATGCTGATCATATTTCTTATACTGTATTTAGTTATGTGAAATAAAAATAACATGCATTACATAACTTCTAATGGAAATTACTTCTTTACAAAAATATTCTTTACAAATATAATGACAAGAATATGAAAAAAGGTTTTAATGAACAACTGTATCTTTAACCATGCTAATGCATGTATTAAAACTTTTTATATTACTAATACCATAGATTTTTATGTATTAGTTATACATAAATTTAAAAGGTAAAACAAACAAAATATGAGAAAAGACATAAAGTTACATCGAAGTTGTCCCAAATTTTCAAAAAGACACCTAAACTATGCAAGCGTCCTATTACCCCCCATAACAATTCTGAACTGATATTATTACATTATTTTTTGTCCACCGACATGGAAAGTGTATGCACTCTCTTAAAGAGCGTGAACAAATTAAAAAAAACGAATATAATTTTATTTTTATAAGTACATTGCTATAAAATATATTTTCTTGTTTTTCTTACTACTTTAACTTTTTTTTCTTATTATTTTTTGCTTTTTCTTTCTTCCTTCTCCTTCAAAAATTCATTGTCATCTTCATTGTAGCTTCTCACTTTCAATGTCACTCTTTACCGCAACTCCGCCTCCCCTTTTTACTACTATTAGTTTAACTCTCTTCAATTTTAAAATTATATCTAAATATTTTATTACATTTCGAACAATTGATAAACCCATTAGATTTCAAGATGATTAGTAGGTATTATTTAGTTTTTTTATCCAAATTTCAATTAAACTTTTTAAATTTTCGGAGAATTCTGATTCTTTTAAAGTTATCATTTCTAGTTTTGAAGTTATATGAAAATGAGATAAATAATTGATGATACCTTCAAAATTTTGATTTTTCTTAGAAAAATAATTAATTTTGTTATCAATAACTCAACAAAGTCTAGAAAATAGTATAATTTTGGAAAGAAATGAATTTGACCAAAGAAGAAGAAGAAAAAAGAAAGAAAATAGAGGAGCTCAACTTGACGTGGGTGAGATGAGGTGAGGGTAGGAGGTGAAGAAGAAAGAAAGAAAGAAAGAAAATGAAGGGAGGGATAACTTGAAAGTAGGTGTGAAAGATGAAGTAGAATATAAAATGAAATTAAAATAAATCAAAAAGTAAGAGAGAGAAATAAAGAAAAACTTAAAATGGAAAAAAAAATTATATTTCAAATTAAATTAACACGTGTCACACAATGATTGATGTGTGATAACATTTGCCATTTAAAATTTGGAATTGATCGAAAAATGATGTAATAATATATATTTGGAATTGTTTAGGGGGTAATAGGACGCCCACATAGTTAAAATGTCTTTTTTGAAAATTCGGACAACTTCAGGTGTCACTTTATGTCTTTTCTCATAAAATATTAATAATACACAAAACTAATGCTTCCTCTATCCCAATTTAGGTGACACTTTTCATTTTTTGAGAGTCAGATAGTTTAAGTTTGATCGGAAATTTGCACATGAAATTTTCAGTTCTTTTGCAATGAAATTTATATATTTTTAGACTACGTAAAAAATATTATAAGTCACAATAATTGATATTCAAAATATTTAAAAGATTTATGAAAAACTTACTATTAAATATAAACTTGTTTAAATCTCGAAATTCAAAAAGTGTCATATAAAATATGAAAGAGGAAGTACATACGTAATTTTTTCTAAGGGAAAATTATATGAAATAACAAACTATTAATTCAAATTAAATGCTATAGCCATAATTTATTTTAATTATAATTCGCAACAAACATCCCTTTTTTTGCCATCTGATTCGGTATACAATTAGCCATTTTATATATTTTGATATAAAATGCGTTTGTGTTTGTATAAAGCGAGAGAAAAATTTATATACAAATACATACAAATACATATATTTTCGTCCTATACACTTATAATTATACAAATATAGATCTAATTATACAAATTACAATATATAAATGAATTTATACAAAACTGAACAATTTGTATAAAATTAAATATTTCTAATGAATTAGACAAATCAAAAGTTTCATAGCAAACATACAATTTGCTATGAAACTTAATTATGCAAACTACAATTATAATATAAAAATATAATTTTTATGTTTGTTATTTGCAAATGTTTCTCTCTTTTTAATGCACTTTCCTAAAAATTTCACTATTTGACTCATAGTTGAACCGATTCAATAATAGCTCAATAGACACGACTCAGTCAAATACTGTGAAGTTGTAGTTTTTAATTACAAGTAAACGAAGACTTGAGCTGTGTACACTGTACAGTCTTTAAATATTCCAATAATCATCTTTTAAAATCCCCTCCAATTCCATTCATTAATCATCCATTCCGTTCATCCCTTTTCCCTCTCTTGTCCTAGAAACTTCTTCTCATCTCAATTCTCATCCATGGCGTCCGATCTCGTAACTAAAGCTAAAGAAGCATTCATCGACGACCACTTTGAGCTCGCCGTTGACCTCTACTCTCAAGCCATTGCTATTACTCCTAATAATGCCGAGCTTTTTGCTGACCGTGCTCAGGCCAATATCAAACTCCGTAACTTCACGGGTAACTTTTTTGTTAATATGATCCCTTTGCATTCTCTTTATGTAGGTAACAAGAACAAACATAGGTATACTCTGTTTTTTTTTTTGGTTGCGTAAACAAATGGATCTCTATGGCATGCATTTGTTCGAAGTATTTTGGTGATTGTGATTAATTTTGAGCAGAAGCTGTTGCTGATACAAACAAGGCGATTGAGTTAGATCCGTCAATGGCAAAAGCATGTATGCGCAAGGGGTGAGTATATCAATCATTTCTATTGGTATGCTTCTGTGTGATAATGACATAATCTTGTTTAGAGTTCTCCACTGGATTTAGTTTTCTATAGCTTTATTGTTTGGTGCAGGGTAGTGTTATTTTAAAAATAACTTCACGTGTTAATAGACTTAAATTGTGATTGGGATATGATTGGAGTGAGATTTTAAAGGCATCTAGTTTTATAGAATCCCTAAATTATTTAACCAGTGGCAGAAGGAAATGTGCCTGAGTAGAGTGAATGGATTTCTATGATTATGGATCCTAATTAATGTGGTGTTGAGGTATGATGATGGTTGTTAGTATTGTTAAATTTCACATGTTATGGTCTTATTTTCTTGAGCTGATAATGTTCAATTAGTCAAGTGCTAACTTCAAACCCGGCTGACGTCGGATTTCTAGGCCATTGTAATTCCTGGTCATATAATCATATTTGTCATTCCATGATCTGTTAGTTTGTTGCATGTATAATGGCCTTCATTCTTCAATTTGGGTGCTGTTGCCTCAATTTTTACCCACAGCCAACCTTGATGAGTTCTCTTTTTTCCGTTTATTGTTGCAGTTATGATCATTGCTTTGACTGTTCTAATTTTCAGTAATTAAGTAGGAAAAGGCAGATATATCTTGTTGTGACAGCATCAAGATATCGTTGTTGGTGTTTCTTTCATTATATATCTTTTATGATGTTGTTGAATTGATTTTCCGGTTCACACTTACAGTTTGGCCAGTATGAAGCTTAAAGAGTACCAAACTGCAAAGGCAACTCTGGAAACTGGTGCTTCTTTAGCACCAGGAGAATCAAGATTCACTAGGTTAATCAAAGAATGTGATGAACACATTGCAAGTAAGGTTTTGCCTTTTGAGTTGAAATCCCGACAATTTGCACCAACACTGTCAATTCAAGAATTAATGCATATCGTATCTTCTTCAAGGACAAGATTTCTGCTTACTGTTTGATATACTGAAGCAGTTCTTGTCTGTAACTTATCTCGCAACTATATGAGACTTATTATGAATAATTGGTGATGTTTGCTGACTATATTCAGAGGAAGCTGAAAAATTGCCTAAGCATGCAACAGTTGAGACCACAGAAAGTGTTGTCCCTCCCACTGAATCAAAGTCATTAGATAATGTTGCTGCTGTTCCAAAAGAGACTCAACTGGCTTTCAACTTATCATATGAAGGAACACCTGCTGTCAAACCGAAGTACAGGTTATGTCAAACCCTTCACCTTGTTAGGAGATTCAGCATTAGTTATCCCAAATATTAATCTAGAAGATATTTTTTGCTTTTTTAATATAAGAAGATGTGGTATTCTGCATAATTCTGGTTGAGTCCCCAAGAGTGTATGGAGGTCTAATATAAATTAACTGCAGGCATGAATTCTATCAGAAACCGGAGGAGGCGGTGGTAACTATATTTGCCAAGGGCATACCTGCCGAGAATGTTTCAGTTGACTTTGGCGAACAAATAGTATGTTTTATCATTTATCTCTTTGAGATATCTTTTATTCTATAATCGACTGATGGATCATATTCTGCTTTTCCGTTGGTTTCTTTCAGCTTAGTGTTAGCATTGATATACCTGGCGAAGCTGCATACTCTTTCCAGCCTAGGTTGTTCGGTAAGGTGAGATTGAACTTAAAAAGATACATCTGATATTTTCAGTACAAATGATGTCTCTAAGTAAATGATAAGATTGGTAATGTTGGTTGTTGCCTAGATTTTACACAAGTAGCTCAGGTTATGTATATTGTGATGGTTTTCTTTTTTTATAGTGTCTGAAGCATCGGCAGTTTATGACGCATAACCTGTGATCTGTTGGTCCTTTTCCGATATGCAGATAATACCTCAAAAATGCAAATATGAAGTTATGTCTACAAAAATTGAGATTCGACTTGCTAAAGCTGAATCTATACACTGGACATGCCTCAAGTATACTGGGGAAACTGCTGTAGTACAGAGGCCAAGTGTGTCATCAGGTACCCTTTCACATACTTCTAAACAAATTATTTCTGGCTTGCAGACAGGCTGCTACCCCCTTCCCTTTGCTCTGTGTTCATTAGCTTCATTCATTTTAGTACATCAAGTTCTTCTCTACAATTAAGGACAAGTTACCAATGACTTCCTATAGGCTATACATGTTGTGTTGTTTGACATCTTCTGATGCTAAGCTTACTTTCTGTTTCTGCATTTGACAGACAGCCATAAGCTTAGCTACCCTTCCTCTAATATGAGATGCAAGGATTGGGATAAACTAGAGGCTCAAGTGAAAAAAGAGGTATTGATAGTTTTGGCTGGTCTCTGTTATAAATCCTTGATTGATTGCCCTCACTGTTTAGTTTTTAGTCATTTGCCGGTGGTCTGTATTCCAGGAAAAAGACGAAAAATTGGAGGGAGATGCAGCACTGAACAAGTTTTTCCGAGATATTTACAAAGATGGCGATGATGATGCAAGAAGAGCCATGATGAAATCATTTGTAAGTGCATTGCTCGTTGAATACATAATGTTAGATTTGTCATTATTCTAGAAAAGGGATCTGGGAGGGACGGGGGATTTTTATGGGGACATTTGACTCGAAAAGAATGAATTAACCGAAACAAAAAGCTTTCTTGACATAGATAGGAATCTCTGACTTTTAATTCCCGTTTCTCCCTTTTACCGACTCACAATAAAGGGCTGCTTCAGTTCTTGCTTGCCTTTATCGCACAAGTTGAGCAAGTAAAATTTGTTTTTAATCTGTGTTCTGCCTCACAGGTGGAATCTAATGGGACTGTTCTGTCCACAAACTGGAACGAGGTTGGTACAAAGAAGGTGGAAGGAAGCCCTCCAGATGGCATGGAGCTGAAGCAATGGGAACACTAGGAAATCCAGTGACTATTTTCTTATTTTCCGTTTTGCTCTTCATTCTTGGTACTGGGTTGTCGTAGAATTTGTCCATAATTTCTAGTGTAAGATGGGCTAATAGAAATTTTGATCTATGGGATATGGCAATTTCCTTGTGAACTTCCCAGTTCGCCACATTAAGGTTCTTGCGTTCTCCCTGTTTCTGTGTTAGCGTGTATTGCCGTAAAAACTCAATAATGAAATAAATTTTTTTGTCATTGAGGGAGCAAAACAAGGAAGTGAAATATAATTTTATGTCATGAGGTAAAAGCATTGCATGCTCAAAAGATCATTTAAATGAAATTTCATCTCATTTGATATTCTAACTCCTCTATGAGCTGTACATTTAAAGCGTGGTCAGTGTAATATGGAATTTCGACATACTATTATCTTTTGCTTAGTCACTCGTTGTCCCTTTGTCTTATTGCATCATTTGCAGTTGGACATTAGTTAGTGAGGTGATATTGTAATTTTGGTAGAACTATAATTCTTCTGTCTGCATGTGATAATATAATAATAATAATAATGGAGTAGCATCATCATAAGATGTTTCCTTCACCAAGAATCCTTTCCTCTGTATAAAACAACTTTGTGCATTAAAATTAACATAACATATAGGGTACTCTGATATAAGTGCATTAATATTAGCCTTGATAAAAAAAAAAGGAGTCCTGAGAGCTTATTCAAGAAACTCCAAAATATTTGCTCCAGTGATCTTTACTTTCACCAAAATTTGGCAGGAATAAGTGAAAATATTAATGATGTTTGTAAGTGGTGTGATTAAACAAAGAAAACGTTCACATATGCCAAATTATTAGCATTATCATTATTATTAGAGGAAGAAAAAGACTCGGTTACGGCACAATTGACGCCGTGAAGAAATCATTATTCCAAAGTCTCAATTCGTTCTCCCATTTATACTCGCGCAAAGTAAGTGGAATAGAGAGCTTTTTTTTTTTTCTTTAACGCAAAAGGTTATGCACAAAGTGTTTGTATCAACTATCAAGCCACTATGTATGCCAAAATAGATACATGTGATGAAAAAACGGGGAGTTGATTATAAGGTGGAGAATAAAATCTTCCCCAATAAAGTGAGAGTCCTAATACTTAACTAATTGAGTTACTAAGATACTCAATTCATTTAGTACTCTTCTTAAATAAAATGACAATTTTATTATATCAGACTTTAAATATAATAAATTTAATGCTTTAAAATATATATTGATAAATGATTATAGTTAATAATAAACATACATCATGAATAAATTATTATTTTTTAAATTAAACAAATAAAAGTGAATATTTATTTTTTAATATAGTAAAATTGGATAAAGTGAATATGCGTTTGTGCATACACTTTGTGAGTCTGATTTGATTGACTTATATGTCAAAAGACATAAGTTAATATTTTCAACTTATGACTTATTTCTATTGTTTTAATTTTAAAATAAGTACTTATAAACATTTTTTTTAACTTTATTCAAATACCTCCTTACTGATTAAAAAAAACTGACACTTAATTAGAATTAATTAACATACGTCTCAATTTATTAATAAGTTTACAGCATAAACATTAGGTGGAAATAAGTATTCACATACATATCTTCCTTTCCATTCAATTGATTTATATTTACCTATAGGCTTTAAATATACATTATTCTTTTCAACTCTTAAATTAAAACTAAGAAGTTAAAATATAGGGGTTTTTTTCCTACCATTCCAACAAAAATGTCCAATCAATTTTCTCGAAACACAAAAAGATAATTTCCGTTCATTGATTTGCGTTATTTACGAGCCACTTGGTTCGGTAGCAAACCTCAGGCTCGTAGCTCTCTTATTTAAGGCGTTTTGATATTTCCTCATTCCCACTCATATTCAAGCGACAGGAAAATCTCTCGCACTCAAAAAGCGCCCTTTCGTAACAGCATAAACAACCCCATTGCCGGCGGCGAACCGTTCTGAAATCGGAGGTCAACGCGATGGCTGATCACGCCGGCGAGAACGACTCATTTGTTGATTCGGTAATGGACAAGGTCAACGATAAGTTGCTCAGCCACGATTCTTCGTCGGATTCTGATGACGACAAGGGTAAAAAGTCGCCGGTTAACGCTGTTAAGACTAAGATCTACCGCCTTTTCGGTAGAGAAAAGCCCGTACACAAGGTTCTAGGCGGTGGAAAACGTACATTACTCAAATCTCTCTCAGTATTTATTTTAAATGCAGATATATGTAGGTTATTCAGAATGCTGTGATTTTGATTCATTTTTATATGTATTCCAAACAAATTAATTTATCATTGGTTTACTTCCAGATTCTGAAAATAAACCTCATGTGAATCAATAGGATCAATATTGGTTGTTTAAATCAAGTCGATAGCGTTTACCATATAAATCTCTTTATCTGTGAAGTTCCTATTGAATAATTTGTTTTGATCATGTGAGCGTTTTTTATATTTTTATTTTCTTAGAATAAATAAATTCTTTATTGTATTTATTTTTGGTTTCTCGATGTTGAACTGATATTATCGATTTGAGTTTCATCACAGTTTACTTCAAAATTTGGATCTTTTTCCTAGGTTATTTAATTGTTAATTCGTCCCTTTCCTCGTTGTACCATTTTAGTGTTGCAAAGTGACATGAAACGTTCTTTACTTCAAACTGGAACGGTTTGTTTTTTAAAAGAGGTTTCCATCAACAAGAATATTTCATATATATGAACACTTTTTGCAATTTTCATAGTTGCTCATATTGGACCCTAGGAAAAAACAATATGGACAAAGGATTGTAGCCACTTAAGCTTTGAATTTTCTTTAGAATAAAAGAATATGTGGTATGAAGTCTGACTTTCGCAACATGGATTTGAACTGGCAAAAGAAAAAGCCAAGGATGGAAGTGCAAAAACTTAAGGCGGTATATTATAGCTTCATTAAAATATCTGAGACGTATTTGAGGGCTAAGTAATTTCCTGCTGAAGAGTTGAATTTATACATGAAGAATTTGTTTGAAAAGGACGGAGCTGTTTCTTTTTAAGTTGAAGGATGGAGCTGTTTCTTTTCTGCACCTGCTTTTCTCTGTATTGGGATTGGGATCTAAGGGCATACTGCCGGAGTTTGATTCGTCCTGTGAAATATAGTGAGACTTTTGCGAAGTTACCTAGTTTTTTTTTTGTCTCCACTGGGATTTGAACCTAAGACCTCATGGTTCTCAACCACTTCATTACCTGTAGGTCCCATCCTTTGGTGCAACTTTGCGAAGTTATTAAGTTTTACATTAAGGACTTGTTTATTTTGCTTTAGCTTGGAAAGCCTAACTCCTTTATCTTCTATGCTTCAGTATCTCCTGCTAGGCTCTAAACGTATTTGTAGAACTTCAGTGACCACCAAATCTGTGTGTTTTTACAGAAACCTTCTCTCTTTGTATTTGCTTGTTTATGTAAATACACTAAGTATGTCCTATGGATGACAGCCGCTGACATTTTCCTATGGCGGGACAAGAAAGTTACAGCTGGCGTGCTTGGTTTTGCCACTGTTATCTGGGCGCTTTTTGAGTTGCTTGAATACCACTTGCTCACACTTGTTTGCCATATTCTAATTGTTGCTGTAGCAGTACTTTTCCTGTGGTCCAATGCATCCGCGTTCATCAACACGTATGTATATTTTAGTAATCTTTACTTGTCCATCTAATATTTACATGAAGATTCACATTGAAATCTGTGACCAGGGCTCCACCTCAAATTCCACAAGTTGTTCTACCTAAGGATATTGTCCTTGGTGTTGCGTCTGCATTGAGGATTGAAATCAATAGGGCCCTTGAGATCCTACGGGATATTGCATCTGGGAAAGACTTGAAGAAATTCCTTGTTGTATGTGCATCTAGCTTTATAACTGAAGTCCATAGCTTGATAGTTGTTTAAAGGCTCAAGTTTCTTCCCACTGGTTCACCTATTTGAGTTTCATGTTTCTCACAGTATGTGGATGCTAAATATTTGACATTGTACATGCAGGTCATTGTTGGCTTGTGGGTTGTTTCTATATTGGGGAATATCTGGAACTTCCTCACCTTGTTTTACATAGGTAAGTAATTAGTTTTAATTTTGCTAACTGGGACTTTCATATTTTTCAATGCTCACTGTGACCATATTTGCTTATTTGATTCTAATTTGCATCCCCCTTTTTCTCTGCATGCAGTTTTTGTATTACTGCATACTGTCCCTCTGCTCTATGAGAAGTATGAGGACAAGGTCGATGCTTTTGCTGAGAAAGCAGAGGCAGAGATCAAGAAGCATTATGCTGTTTTTGATGCCAACGTTCTTAGCAAAATTCCAAGAGGTCCACTTAAAGGCAAAAAGCAATAGAGACTAATAAGTCATGTTACTATGTTCATATTGGAGTTTTCCAGTTTTCCAGATCTTGCGACTCCCTTTGTTAGAGCCCTTTAGTTACTGGATTTGCTTTATTACGCAATTTATATTTAAATGAGTATGGCAGTTTGTGAGGTAGTTTTGATTTCCACATTTAGTTTTGGCTTCCTTTCTAGTTAAATTGTGAAAGACTGCTGTATGATCTATTGGCAGTCATGGACTGCTTTGCCATATTCAAATTTGAGTTTTCAGCCCTTCTATTGAATGATGGTAAAGGAAAATACTCGAGTTGCAATTTTCACTTATGCCAAGTTGAAACACATCTTTGGTTTCCTAAGATTCGGTGCAGTTACATTGTTAGCAACATTTGACATTTTTCAGAATCAATAGGTGAGAGATTCTCACAAAATGTTCAGTGTAATGTACATAGTGGCACCTATAATTGCCAGTCTCCTTGGCAAGGGCTCACTTGAACTTCTCAGTATCAGTTACAGTTCCAATTTCTGAACAGGTTTCTTGTATTTTCTTCACACTAGTAGGACATGCTTCAAAAACATGAAATGGTTTGACGATGATGTGGTGTCTTTTCTGAGATAGTCTATTTACTCCAAGTGTAGTGATGTTATGTTAAAGCATCAAAATGTAATCATGTTATCCTGGATTTTTTTTTTCTTTTCAAAAAGTACCTTTAGAAAAGGGAATAAATGAATTTGTAACTAGGTATTTGATCGAATTCGAGATGGAACAACTTCTTGAAAAAATTCTTTTGCACCTTGTCCTTTAAGGGTAAAGATTTTTTTTTGCCACTACCATACAATATTTATTTTTACGTGGTGATAAAATAAGCATATCCTTACCCATAGTGGACTCAGGATTTGAAACTCACGGGGGCACCATTGTTTTAACATAGATACTAGCAAAACTTTTAATGGCAACTGAGGAATAATGTTAGTGTTCAGTGGCAGAGTCAAAATTTCATCAAGGAGTTCAACATATAAACAAGTAAACACAAAAAAAAAAAAAACCAGGGGAGATTTGATCAACATCTACCATATAAACATATAAGCAATGTAATTTTCTATCAAAGGGGATTTGGATGAACCCTTCGATCCTACTTGGCTCCGCCTCTGATTGTGTCAGACTAGTCATTGGTGGCGTGAGTAGGACGAAAATACAAGTATATATGTAGGTTAATAAGGGTGATTGGGTTCTAGTCTAATACTTAGAGTTTACCATTGTTGAAATATCTAAGAGTGGTAACTTAGTAGTGAATGATGTACAAAATGTACGAACTATTGTAGGTTCGATTTCACGGTACATCGATTGCATTATTTCAACTTTTAGCCTCCATTGTTATTTGATAGAAAGCCTGGAGGTGAGGCATGAAAGATGTGAGACAAGAAAGGAAGTGTAAGCCAGTTGCATATACAATGTTGTTGTATAAAAGAGTTCCAATTTTCAGGAATGTAGTTTTTTATTTGTTTTAATTTATTGAGTTTGTATACTTAAAAGTAACTGTACACTTATATTCCAATTTGTTTATTTCGACGATAAATGGATCACACCAAGCTAAAATCCAATTATAAGTTCATCTTTTTCAATTTTGACAATCCATAGACAATGAGGAATTAGTGAAGATATAGTGAAAAAGAAATAAAAAGGAATAAAACAGAGAAACTAAAAGTGTGCACAAAGAAGAACAAGTCACTCCCTATGCAGCTTTGTTTATTGATGGATAGAGGCATAGGATTACATTAGTGTAAAGGATAGCTATGCTCCACATTTTGGACGACGTTGATGTCGTATATCATTTACGATAGTTCAAAAGTAGATTTGTCTTTTTTTTCCCCTAAACTTATAACTGAAATATATATTTAAGTTGTGATAGTTTCAAACAGAAAAAAGAAGAAGGTAGAATCTGGTAAAACTATGTATGAGGTCTATACAAATCTAAGATGTTAGGATATACATAATACATTCATTAATATTAGTCTGAACTCTCAATAGGTCAAAATTAACCTTTCTGAATTTTGTGAGTTTTATTCCGTGTACTCTAAAATTTATGTTGACTTAATTACCTCCCTCAACTTCACAATTTAATAGTTAAGACCCTTCTAGACGCTAACAATCCACAAAAATGCGACACACGTGCTGCCACGTGAACTTTCTTGTTTGAGATTCTTACAAATCACTATGGTTTAGTGGTTCATAGATGATGATTTCTTCTTGTAAAATGATGGAAAATTTTGTGAGGCCCCTTGAACACATAAATTAAATTGATCCAATTGCGAATAATTTATTATACTATCTCCTTTTAAACTTTTGAATAAAATGGCAAAATATAAGGAAAATAAATCTATGGCTCGGAGATGCTTAGAGGAATTTGACTCATTACAAGTAGCGCGCATATGTATACAAATGTGAGTTCACCGTTTAATATAATCCCGTGCTTTAAGGTCATGAAAATCAAATATAAATATAATTAAATATCTATACATTTCAGAATTTACTATCTCAATTCAAAATTCACATCTAGAATTTGAATTCACCACACGACTCATAACTCTCTTTCTCCAACAGAAATAACACATAATTTATTGTATTCAAATATTACTTTCATTTAATTTCCAGTTCTACTGTTATGACTTCCAGCCTACAACCAGCCCATTTCAGATTCCACTGTTAGACTTAGTCATCGATCGTACGAAGGAATTCACATTCAACTTTGTTAAGGTACGCGTTTGATAAACTCGACTTTTAAAGTTCTTAACATTAAAGTCACACTAATTCTTTACAATTTGCTTATTAAGATAAGATCTCATGAGAGATTTAAGATAAAACCTTTTCTTGTAATTGGCACAAAAACGTATATAAAATGCTGGATTAGATTAAACGTATAGCTAAAAAGCTACATCCGCCTCTAATCTTATGTTGACTTATCTTTTTCGAAATTATTACCAAACTCAATACATTATTATTTTATTCTCCGTCTCTAAAGCATACACCTGTATTTGCGTGTTTAACTTATAGACAACATGTTTTCCCTTGTTTTACGTACTTAAATTACGGTGCAGCTCCTAGGATTAAACCTACAGCTAAGATCCTATTAGGATTAACTATATAATTACTTTGTTTAATTGTTATAGTTTGAGTTGATATATAATATTTAATTAAATAAAATAATTTTTTTAAAATTTGTGATCATAAATATATGATATAATTTTTTTGAAATTTATAGTTTTAAACATGTCATTAATATTTTTGTGACTATAAGAAGTTATAGTTACGTTACCGCGCCGTCAATGAATTTTTTTTTGCTTTTTTCGATTGGTCATAATCTCAAGAAAAGCCGTCGATTGCCCTAATGAACCATCTTACACTTACTGCTGCTACTATTTCGTTATTTTCTTTATAATTAATTACACTTGTAATATTTTAATGATTTTAAGTTATATATTTTAAAGTAAATTACGGCGAAAGAAATGCGGTTCCTAGAACTAAATTAAAGTGGAAATTCAGTAGTACATTCATTGTACAAACTTATTTCGGACGCAGTTCATGCAGAAATGTGAATTCTTGATTTTTATTAATTCAAACTCTGCCTGAATATGCCTTTTTGATGCATTCTCAAGAAAATGTACACAATTAAAAGGAAAAAAAAAAAAAAAAATCTTTAGCAAGTTAAAAGATTGAAAATGAGATCTCTTGACCTTTTACGATTCGAATAGAAGAAAATAACTTTTTCATATTTTAATGAGTAAAAGTAAAAAATCTCTTATAAAAGGACATAAGTCTAAAAAATGTTTGTAATATACTTAACATGTTATAATAGATTATAATGCCTTATTTGTCCGAGGTTCTTTAATATAGTATTCTTTTAAGGCCATTGATAGTGTAAAGAAAATATTCTTTATACAATCTCAGTTTATAGAAATTGAACTTTTAATTATATGGTCCTTCATGCAAAAATTACAGTGATCATCTCAAGAAATTAGTTAAAAGTTGTGATTGTCCAAATGAACCATCTGATTAGACGATCAAGGTTGCTTAAATGGTAAATATCCTTCACTATTAACCTTAAGAAATCGTTTGGTATTAGGGATAAGGTAAGATATTCCATATTCTAGATTGAGATTTTTTTTTATTTTTTTTTTCAATTGGTGTCCGGTACCACATTGGAGCCTGACTAAATCTAAATTCGCGCCGGGAAGTCCCACATTGAGGGGTAAAGCGCTCTCTAACAAAGGTGACTCCATATTCAAGGGGAATCGAATCCTAGACCTCTTGGTTAAAGATGAAAGAGTACTTACCACTCCACCACAATCCTTATTGGTGATTGAGATTGTTTTATCTCATCTTCCAGATGAATAAATTAGTCCATAAATTATAATCCATATACGTATTGAACGACCTCTAAAATTATGAATTTGAGTCATGGTATATAGTATGGAGGGGCTCTTTCAATACATTACACATATATTGTCGTGTTTGACTTAAAGATGTATCAGTTTAATGGTTTGGTGTATAATTAGTGCTAGGCAGTCATTTAATCGACGGCTTAAAGATGCTTTCCTTTATTCCAGGCCGCCTATTTTTTTTATTAATATAAATAACAATTTGACTTTTGATTTCCTCATGTTCCTTCTTCATTCTATATATATAATTTTTAATGCAGTTAAAAAAAAAAATATCATTGTGAGCCTGGAATTTTATATCATATCACTTTTTGTGTGTATGTATATTTTATATGGAAGCTGAAAAATATATTGGAGTATCAATCAATTAGTGGGGGCTCTTATTTTGTTTAATTAATACTATCAATTGGTTTCTATTTTTATATTGTAAAAAATAATAATTATGAATCCTTTTGATATTAATAGGTCGGTTTATATTATATTACGTTATGTTATTACTCGCTTTTTGGGAGAATTCTAAAGTAAATTATTCTGTCGAGAACCTCCGTTGTGTTTCTGTTAATAAAATTAGATATGAGTGGGTAGCCAAAACTATATGTGAGTGGAAATTCATGACTTCATTAATTTTACTTACAAAAAGGACATAAATATAAATTATTACATTTGGTTCGACTAATTTAGATTTACTCTAGGTAAGCCTACCCTCTAAATTAATGAATACTATCGTAATGTGTATCAACAATGTTGTTCTGTTTTATTAGCAGTCAAATGTGTCAAGAGAATGGAAGACAAATATTCAAGCTTGTACCTGCTATTTTCATTTTTCTTGGTTTCATATTGTTTACATTTTTCTTAACTAAAAAGGATATTATTATCTTCATACATGGCAGCTGTATCCATAACAAATATGATGTGTGTTTCCAAGAACTTAGCATGAATCATCCTATTTATTATATATAATGCTTCATGTGTCTTGCAGACTCGTGTTTTTTCTCTCAATCTTGGTTGTTACTAGTTGACCTCGATCGATCTTTCTTCATTGTTAGAGAGAAAAGTTACATCCTTTGGTGCTACAAGAAAGAGCTTCATTCAATCTAAGTACTGTGGCTGATCAAAGGTCTACATTTCAATTGCATACGAACGAAATTAATGTTTATCTTTCCTGTGTTTGTAGCACATATTTACTAATAAGATTATTGTTTCCTGCAGTATATATATATATAGCCATGGAAACAAGTGAAATAACTAATTCTGCTACAAATGATTCAATCGAAGTACTTCCATCTCTTATCAAATTTATTTCCGATGAAATGGATGACTTTGGCATCATAGTAGATAATCAGCTTGAGCTAACAGGATCTAGTTTTGAGAACTCACCTGTCGTGGTAAGTCCTTCTTCTAATTAGTAAGGCTGCATTCTTCATTTCTACTTGATTCTATCAACAATCTAGATAAATCATCACATCTTGCAATTGTGTGTGCCTTTTTACTATGCTTACAATTTATAATCTAGATGTTCAATCTCATGTATGTAAGAATGACCACTCGACTAAGGTTGTACGGTTTTACTTTCTAGCAGCCTCAGCTTCCTAGTTCGTTATGAGCCAAGATGTGCCTATAATGTACAGCTATAGATTTAACGTCATCAGAAATTACCTTAAAAGCCTAATTTTTCGACTCTCTTGAGGTCAAAAGTTGCTACCTTTAGTGAGGATAAACTAGCCTGTGAAATGTTACAAGTCAAGAAAAGAAAAACTAGTAGAAATGAATATTGTGTTGGGAATTGATTTGCAGATTAATTTCACCAACCGTTGCAAGTTTGCTGCTGGACTTACATGTAACTACGCCTATTTTTAATACGTTGCTAACATTTCACCTGGCCTAATAATACTCTCTATTGATCTTTGTAGGTAACTGAAGCTGCTACTGAACGACAGCATAGAAGGAAGCATTCGGTTTCCATTAGTTTGCCACCCTCTCCTTTGGCAGGTTACTCACCACCAATTCAAAAAAGAGTTGTTTTCAGTGATAATAATGAGATTATATTCAGCAATGTTGGCTCTTCTGATTCGGCTACTACATCAACCGATAATAGTACTAGACGTAACAAAAAGGTCAAGTTTTATTCTCAGACAATGCCAAGACATACCGCATTTCCTGAGGCACCTGCTATGGGGAAGCTTCTCAGCTATTCAGACTTCCCATCAAGGAATCCCAAGATCATTAAGCAAAGGGATTCAAGGTTCGACTCTTACAAAACATGGTCTGGTAAACTTGAGAGACAAATTTCAACTTTGCGCGGAAAGAATGTGGAAGGACAGCAAGAGTCAAACTCTCGACCAACTGCAGAGATGGAAAATATTCCTGTGGACCGGTACTTTGCTGCCTTGGAGGGACCAGAGTTGGATACTCTACGGGTAAGATTTTCTCCTTGGTTTCACCATCCATTTTAGTGGTCTGCAGTAATTTGCTTCAAATGATCAAAAAGATAGTAGTTTTTAAGGATTACTCACATGTGGATCATGAAATTATGGATGCACTTGCAGTTTGAAAAGTCTTTATTTTTCTTTCCTTATTAGTCCGAGATCAAGATGGTAATGTTGGTAACACATGTTTTTTCGTTTACAGGCTTCTGAGCAAAGTATTCTTCCGGAGAACAAGAAATGGCCTTTCCTTCTTAGATATCCTATTTCTTCCTTTGGTATCTGTCTTGGTGTTAGTAGCCAAGCTATTATGTGGAAAGCTCTTGCCACTTCTTCCTCAACAAAATTCCTCCACATAAGCTTAGATGTAAATCTTGTCCTTTGGTGCATATCTGTGGCCCTTATGGCGGTTGTTGCTTTCACCTATGCTTTGAAAATCATTTTCTACTTTGAAGCAGTTCGTCGTGAGTACTATCACCCCATACGTATTAACTTCTTCTTTGCTCCCTGGATATCGCTTCTATTCTTAGCATTAGGAGTTCCACAATCAGTTACTAAAACACTGCCCACAGTTTTATGGTACATTCTTATGACCCCAATCTTTTGCTTAGAGCTTAAGATATACGGACAATGGATGTCTGGAGGACAACGAAGGCTCTCAAAGGTAGCCAACCCCGTAAATCATCTCTCTGTTGTTGGAAATTTTGTTGGTGCTTTGCTAGGTGCATCCATGGGACTAAAAGAAGGCCCAATATTCTTCTATGCTGTTGGATTAGCTCATTATGTGGTCTTGTTTGTGACTCTTTACCAAAGACTTCCAACAAATGAGACGCTGCCAAAGGATCTTCACCCGGTCTTCTTTCTATTTGTTGCTGCACCTAGTGTTGCTTCTATGGCATGGGCAACAATCCAAGGTTCATTTGATTATGGATCTCGGATTTCTTACTTCATCGCTCTGTTCCTTTATTTCTCACTGGTAAGTCATTATGCTAGGCAGAGTTTTAACATTCAAATACACCCTCTCTGTCTATTGTAATGCAGCTAATGCTTAAGCCAGTGCAAGAGTTATCTCAATATTGATAGATAATTGAAGATATAATATATGATATCGAGTTTCTGAGCTTAACGAAAATCATATTCTTACTTTAATTCTGAAAATGTTTGACGTTCAAGTGTCAGCCTAATCGTTTATTCTTGTCCCTGTACAGGCTGTTCGTATTAATTTCTTTCGAGGCATCAGGTATGTGTAATCTGCCTTTTGTCCTGTAAAACATCTCTTATTCCTCATCATCTTTGTCTTAGTTTCAAAAAGCTTGTGTCTTTTGTTAACTTCAGGTTTTCATTGACTTGGTGGGCGTATACTTTCCCCATGACCGGAGCTGCTATTGCTACCATCAGGTATTCAGCTGTAGTTACCAACACTCTCACAAAGTGTCTAGTCGTCATACTTTGCTCGCTTGCCACACTCACAGTAACCGCGCTTCTTGTGACAACTATCATCTATGCCTTTGTACTAAGAGACCTCTTCCCAAATGACATTTCAATTGCAATTAGTGAAAGAAGGCATAAATCAAGTGGAATATGGCATCTTAGTAAATTTGGTAGCTCAGACACCAAAGATATTGAACAATTTCTTAAATATGTAGATTCTTCGGATGAAAAAGATATTGAAGCTTCTCTTGCACATCCAAATTCTAGTACCATAGAGTTGATCACCTCTGACTCAAACGAAGTTCGTCAACAATGATTTATGCAGTTCCACAACCCTTTATGTTCTTGAATTTTTTTGTAAAATTCTTAACAAGTGTTAATCAAGTGAGGAACAGCAAGAGTTTGACAGTTCCTGTGAACTTGATATAGAAATGTATTAAGTGAAGGTTCTTCTATGGAGATGTAAATTTGTTTTTTGAGTGTCTTTCCAATTTTTTCATTTGTATAAACTGTTCGAGTTGAGTGTTCCTAATGTTATGAAGGTTCTTATATTTGTTCGAGTTAGTGCATTGCTTCTAGACTCTAGTTCTAAGGATTCTAGAATTTTTCTGTAAGCTTATCTAACGAGGAGCAACTCCTTCCTTTTACTTTGATAAGTTAGAATGTAAGGATGCACCCCCTGACTCCTACTGGTCAGGTTTACTCCCCCATAAAATAAAATAAAATCAATAGAAAAATAAAAGAGAAGCTAAGAACAAATACTCACTAGTTTTCATGCATAGCTACATGTGGCCTTGTAGATAAGATAGACCCAGAGAGTGAATATAGCTTTTGGCCGAGCGTCATTTGTGAACATCAAGTTTTTCCAGGGATGATGAACATCGAAGTTTTCATGGCTGATGATATAATTATTTCATGGCCAAATTATCAAGCCCTTAAATCAAGTTCAATGCGAACTTGAATTAATTGTTCATGGTGCTTGAGCAAATCCAAATTATTATTATCACTCAAGTGTTTATGACAGATAGTTCAGATTTAAGATCAAGCTCTAAAACTTTAAAATCAAATATTGTGGTCTGTTAATATTCTTCTTGAGTTCTTGNCAATTTATTGCAATTTTAGCCTTTCCATATCCAATCCAATCTAATCTGATTTGTAGATTTCATCCTGACCGTCCATAGTTTAAATTAAATTCTAGCCGCTCATCTAAATGGATCCAATGGCCTAGATTTATTAAGCCCTCCATTCCTTTTTTAATCTAAGACCCCAACCCTAAAACAATTTTTTGCACTCTCTTCTTCCTCTCCAACACAGATCAGCCGCCTCTCCCCTTAACTCCTCCGGCGATGGCGAGTTTCCGACGAGAACCAGAGGAGAGGGAGGCCGATCTTCTCTCCTCTCCACCCTCTCCTCCTATCCTCTCCGCCTCTCTTCCTCTCTCCTCTTCTCCATCGCTCCGTCTCTTTTTCTCCGGGCAGCAGCAACTGGAACAGTGCTCCGATCAGCAAACTGCTCCAAGCAGCCGGCGAGAGCTCCTCCAGCACCAGCTCCGACGACCAGCAGCGATGGCGAAGGCCGCTCCGAGCAGCAGGCAACCAGCGGCACCTCCGACCGGCGAGAGCTCCAAGCAACCAGCAGCCACAGAAGCCGACTCTGGCGGATGCTGCTCTGGCCAGCGAACAGCAGCCCCGGCAGGCAACCTCCGGCGAATCCAAAGTATTTCGATAAGGACAGATCTGTAAAGATCTGTCCCAGGTATAAACTTTTACCTTTAAGACTTAAATATTGATGCATGTGGGCTGTTTGTTCTATGTTAATAGCAATATTTTCGTTAGTATATTATGTTAGAACTCCATCCTGTGTATGTATTTAAGTATAATTTTGCCATGGTTTAATATGGTTTTGATGTTCAAGCTATATGTGCTTGAGTTGAGAGTTGCTATTAATAATAGTATTGCAAGAAATTGCACAATGTTCCTCTTGTTTATTTTCCTCCATTCTTGAATCTGATTTTGGCAGATTTGGATAGAGATTTTAATTAGCTTCAATAATGATCATTGTGATTATACCATTATTTGTTTATCAATATTGCTCTTGTGACAATGATCGTTGGTGTAATTTGTTTATAGGATATGATTAGTATATTTACGCCCTCTTGATGTAACAAAATCGATAATCCGTCACTGTCCTTCCTTCTGCATAAAATGTACACATATAGATATCCTTGCTTGAATTTCTCCATAATTCTGACTTTTAGTTGATATCTTTATTGGATTCTTTGTCTTATATTTGGACTAATGCTTGCTAGTTTAACTTGCCACCTAATTGACAATTTGAAATTAATTCTTACCGTATGTCACTCTATTTTTATTTGCCTGGTTGGTAAATTATTGACGTTTTTGAGTTGTAATCATGCAATCCCTTTGAATCAATTATCACGTGTCTTTCTTGATTTCATATATCATCTGTCTGTAAATTGATCATGTTACCTTAATTAAAATTGGTAGATTTTTTATTTGTTTATATATGGTAAAAAAATAAATTAAATTTAGTTTGATTTTTGCTTCCTTCTTAATAAGGAAAATGTGTTAGTGGATATTTTCTCACCTTAATTAAGCTTAACCAGATTTCTTACTTGCTTATATTTGGTAGAAAATAAATTAAAATAAGTCTAATTTTGCTCTCCTTTAAAATAAGGAAAACTAATTCTAAATGTCTCCTTAATTATTTTCTTTTCCTTTTATGTTGTGCCCTCTCTTTTGTATATAAATAAGGCTCATAATTCCTTGTAACAGGACACCCTCTCATATCCGGACATCTCTACATTTTCATACATTTACTCATATCCTAACTTGCTCACATATTCTAATTCTAAGTAAAATAATATTGCTCTCTACCCTTAAAGATTAAGTTTTCCAGTAAACCTAAAAAGCTCCTCTCTACTTGTTATTTTTGCTGTGTTCGGGTCTGGATTAAGTGTGGATCTTCATTGCTGATATTTTTGTTTGCTTAACTGGTTAGTATTCTTATTTAGCACTTTTACTTTTAGATCCATACATTTATATAAGTTGTAATGATAATGTAAGTCCCTCTATCCTCTTTCTATGTGTATGCCATTTGTTGTTAGTTGATATTGTATACATTTGCTCTTCTTTGATTTAACTTGTATTGTTAGTATATGAAATTTATGCTATATTTACTGGTCATATTTGTGGAATGTTGCCTTTTTAGTTTAACAGGTTTTGAACTTGAAGGTTCAAGATATGAAGAGTTGCCATAAGACGAGATTATTTAATTTATGTATTCTGAATTTGTATTTATTGTTTATTTTGGTTTGTAATATTTGTATAAACCTCTAACTCTCTATATATGTGATACAACTTGGGGGGATCGTCTAAGGGAGGGATGGGGATATATGTGCTAACTGTTTATTTATTTATTTTTGCTTATGTGTGACTGTTATAACCTGTCTATCACGTTAATCGCAGAATTGTGCAAATATGTTAGAATAATTTAAATAAGTGATTTAAAATTAACCTTTATTTACAACTTTATCTAATCAAGCAATTTAGCGTAAATATACGCCATAATTTGTTGTGATCTTGACTTTTAGAATCTCGCCTTGCATACCAATATTGTTAAAATGTGGGAAATTGACTGATAAATTATTAGACGCCATGCCTTAGGTTCTTTTCTTGAATCTTCTTATAATTTTAGCATGTCTAAAATTGAATAACATGTTATAGATATCTCCTGCTCATTATTTGATCATTTATGCATTATGATTGCTCATTTTCTGCCATTTAAGATAATTAGGTACTTCGGTCGGATTACAACTAATTAAAATTAATCTGCGTAATTAGTTATTGCTTTGTTAACGATAAAATATCTTTGCGTGTCTATCATTTAAAAGTCTTGTTTATAGGTTATTAATTAAATTGTCAGCATGTCACTAAAAGTTTGAATCGTAATTCAAATGTTAGGATCTTAATAAATTAAGCTTTAATGATATATCTGTTGCAATCAGTAAATAAATAACTCCAGCATGTTCACATTTAGAAATCATGCCTATAGGCTTCTGAATATTGTTATATCTTATATAGAAATTATGAATAATAGGTTTTGATAATATTCTCAGCATATGCCCACTTAGATACCATGCCTACATGAGTTACATAATTTTATATATTATTTGGGTGTAGAAATTAAGCATATAGGTTTCAAGTGATTTTCTATTTTTTATTTAGAAATCATGCCTTAGGATTAATAATTAATTGTTGTGTCAACTAATTGATTGTCTAATAAAATAAAACGTATAATTTTTCAGCATGTTTAATTAATCACTAAGCAACTTTAAGTATGTTAATCATTTAATTAGCATATTTATAGGCTTCTAATCAATTTTCAATATGTTTTTAGTCTGCTATGAATATTCTCTATCTAAAATAAATAATTTTTAAATAAATCAATATCTACTCCTGCATGTTAACTGTAATATTAAATTTGTCTACCATTAAAAAATAGAGTTTAAATCACTCTCTTGCAATATTAATATTTCTGTTTTTTTTTTAAAAAAAATCAATTGGTAATTAAAATCGGCTTTTTTGTAATAATTTCTGCAACCTTCTAAAATAGTCTAATCTGCTACTGCATAAATAATCTATTTTCTGTATAACCTGCTATTTTAAATTCGCTGGCTTAATTATTTTTGCCCGAAATATTTCAGCTTTCTACATTGAATAATTGTTTTGCCACCTCTAATCAACTAATAAAATTCATGCATGCTTTATTAATAAAATAAACTTTTTTTTTGCTTTATGTTATAACTATCTGCCCTCTTACAAGTTAATTGTTATATTGTTATGTTACTTGCTCTTTGTTTATATGCCCACACACTAAACATGAGACCTTCACTTTATGTGTGTTTGCTAGCATGTTTAAATTAAAATCTAGAGGCTAATATGAAACCTTACGTGCTAAATGCTCGTCCAAAGTGTTTGACTTGGTGTTTAGGTGGGCCTATTATATTTTATTTTGTCTAAATTCACCCTAATAGCAGTCCAATGCCTCTTGGACCTTACGTGGGGACGCTAGACACTTTTTAGAGACGAAAAGCATGCGGTGGTGGGGTAGGGGTAGTTTAGGCCCTATGGATATGATGACATCGACTCAGGCTAAAGCGACAAACCTTGGTTTTGTCAGTCCCTACACGGAAGCCTAAAAAAAAAAATAATAATAAAGTCGAGTGCTGATCCTAAAGTCCTGCAAAGTCTCCCTTTCCTTTGTTCCCTTTATTTGTTATTTATATTTATTTGGGGTAGCTTTAATAAAAAATATAAAATGTGTTTATTCTATCTAATTGTGTAAATTTCTCTCCCCTCGCTTATCTCTTTATTTAATGTGTAATATTTATTTATTATGTCATCACTTAGTCTCGCATGCTTATCTAATCAACTAAAATAATGAAAGTGCCTTTAAATACTTAATATTGTTATCACCTAGTTTTCGCATGCTTAATTAATTAAATATATAATTAAAATGGCTTTAACTGTTTAATAGTTTTTATCACTTAGTAACCATGCTAATTAAATAAAATAATAAATGAAGTGACCTTAATTGCTACTTGTAACCCCCACACATTGCATGAGACACGGCCGGGACCCACATTTGTGGACCTCGAGGGATGCCTGACACCTTCCCCTCGAGGTAATTTGAACCCTTACCCTGATCTCTGGTTCGTTGACCTTAGGTAGAATTAGCTAGGTTAGATAGGTGCCCTAACGCGCCTTAATTCGTTAGGTGGCGACTCTTCAATCCTCAAAAGCCCAAAAGAGTTGTTAGGTCGTGCACCAGAACCCGTTTTGAGAAAAACGGGGCGCGACAATATGCCAATGCATGGGCTGGGATCATACCACAAAATTCGTGAAAATGTGCAAACAATGCAAGCAATCCATCACCAGCATTCAAACGAGGCACTTAAAATTAAATAATTATACGACTGATGTAACCACACTACCAAGGTAGAGAGTACTAACCTGGAATCCAACTAGTCCTCACATACGTCCTCGGGCCCAACAATATAATCATAAGCTCAATAAGGATATACCATGCCCACCGCAAATCAACAAGCAAATGGATCAAGAAGAAATTTCAAATCTATAAAGGGGGAGAAAACTCAAGGGACAATATCCTACCCCAATCACATCGCTCCAGTCCCAACCTGAGCACAATCATGACCAACGCACGACTATGACGAGCCACCAAGGTCACAAGCATCATCGCAATGAGAATTACATAAAAACAAGCCCTAAAGGGAACAAACTATAACTACGAGGCGATAAAACACAACCTAAAGAATCTAATGTCCAGCCTAGTCTAAGGCCGCCACGAATCAATCCTAACAAGGATAAGTGAGATCATCTACACCACATGCGAACCCACAGCCTAAACTAAGGATTCTAACACCTACAATAAGCCCAAACAGAATCAAGAAAGAATGAAATAATAAGAGAAAAGCTAAATATCTTAAAAATACCATTCGAAATTACATGAAATCTAAAAGGACGACCCAACGATCGAACTGTCAGTCTCAGCAAGTCATAAATGACTTGTGGTCGCTACAAGAAAGCTCTAAATGCTGAAAAAACTTAAAAAACGAAGAAAATAACCTGAAGGGTCATTACAACATCCACTACTAAAAGGACTTTCGTCCGCGAAAGTAGAAGGACATACAAAGCCTAAAGGCACAAAAAGACGAGGATACCGAGGCCGCATGCTCCGCCAGACCCTTGGACAACCTCTCGGATTGAACAATGCCATCACAAAACATAGCTAAGAGGAAAATCCTCAAAGTCACTTCAAAACACCAAAAACTCCTCCAAATTCATTTTGGTCTCCAACTCTCACCCAATTGAACTAGACTTGCCTAAAAGAACCAGATTCATCTGAAAAGCAAACACCACACCAAAACAACATAATTGAGCAAACGCACAACTCCCAAATAAAAAAAAACTAACCTTATGCTCCATATCTAACATCTTCTAACCACCAAAAGCATTTTATCGGTCCTTAGCTATCCTAAACATTTCTAGCACCAATTGAAACCTTCCTACAAGCCCACACAACATCAACCTTAGAAGAACAACATGATTCTCCCAAATATCGAGGAATGACAACTGCCCAAACAAGGAACTCAGCCCAAGGCAAAACCTCAAAATCCATTTCTAACCCTCAAAACCAACAAACCCATCTGAAACACAACCTTCTAAATCTAACCACACTAATCCAAATGACGATCATCATGTGAACGACAAGGTAGCATTGAGCCTCACACTAGTGACCTACTCCAACCAAAGGAACTTCTGAAACACTGACACTATGAGCTCACAAATTGCTCTGCCACTGCAAATTCGATTCAAACACCCCATCTTAAGAGAAACCAAGCCGGAAGGCGGTGTATCAACATAGTCAACTGGCTGATAGTGGCCCAAGTGTACCAACCCTATCACGAACCATGCAAGCTACCAAGCAAGATAAAAGCAAACCATGCATCCTAAACTAGAACCAACTCCAAAATCCCACAAATTACCATGACCCCATCGTGAAGATGAATCTTCTTAGCAAGTTTTCATTTCCCGACAAGGCTAAGGCCTGAAATCATTGATAAGCATCATCTTTCCGACTCTAAATCATACACTCGCCTTGAGGGCTATAAACGAAACTACAAAGAACCAACACAACAGCTAGTCCAGCCACAATAAGGGATCACACCTCCACCTTCCAGCTAGCCGGTGGCTGACTTATGTAGTGACTTATGGGTGCTTAAGCACCTACTGCCTTTTGTGACAACATTATTATTTATGTACATAATTTAGTAATTCATTGAAATATATTAACTGAGCACCATTATATGCAGCAATTTCCGAGCAAAAATAGTTGACCACCCAAGATACAAAATTTTTGAATCCGCCACTGCAGCTAGCCATAACCAACCTCCAAGAATACAAGAAGCAGACGAATCCAAAAGACTAAACGAGTGAAAGCAATCTCCCAACTACTACTCAAAAGGGTCAGTTCACAACTAAGCCAACCTCCTAAGCCAAATAGGCCCTACAATGGGATTTCTTAGGGGATATTTGTGCCTTATCCCCTTTCACTTAGTATTAAAATCAATCTATTGGTAATTTCATTTTTACATTTCTTAAGTCTACATTAAAGTCCATGTATGAATATTAATATCGTGTTACACGGGTGGGAAGATATTGAGTTATATAATTGCATCACATTGGTTGTCTAAGAATTATTTTTTTCTCATAGTTTATCAAAGTTATTACGTTACTCTATCTAATTCTGTAAGATTTTGAGTTAGGTGTTCATATTTTTTGGCATTCTTTTTCTCAGCCACGGCAGTGAATCATCCAAACAACAAGAAAATTGCTATTCTCAATCTCTGGCACGTGTATTTTTATAAAAAAAAATTGGTACATAATTGAATTCGAATAATCACATAAAATTATTGAAACATAAATTTCTGAGTAATCAAAATAAAATCAACAACTATTTTAACTTAAGGATATTGCTTAAACAAAGTTCAATATATAAAAGAGGTTTCACAATGAAAAAATTGAATCGTTGAGCGGAGAAAGGGCCTAAAATAGTCCTCAACTATTTGAATTGATATAATGTTGCCCTTCATCTATGTTTTGAGTGTGAGCAGTTAGAAATAAGGATATTTTAAGCCAAAAGTTTGAAGTCAAGGGTATCTCGGGGCCAAAAGGTGGATTGGGATAGTTTTGTACCAATTCAAATAGTTAAGAAGCATTTTAGGCCCCTCTATGTATGTTGAAATTTAGATGAATTTGAATTTATTCAACCCCATTTATAATTTATACCAAAGAAGAAAATTAAAGTGACGCAGAAAAATTTATACCAAAAGATATAAATCACCATGCACTCAATTTATAATCGGTGAGACATGATTTATCATCCATCTTATTATAAGTCACAGAGAAATTAAATCAATATGCTTTACTTCATCATTAACGTATACGTATAACTAATATTGACTGATTTATATTGGCGCAAAACAAAAAATAGGACTATAAATTAAAGGGAGAAATTCTCAAGCAGCTAAGCCAAAGAAAGGATTCTCTAACAAAAAGGAGTTAATGAGTTTAATTACAAACTCAAGTTTTAATTTTCTACCTAAAGAATTTATTTTAACCATGTATTACAAAAAAAGTGACTCCTTTTATAACATATTTTCGAACTCACTTTTTTTTAATCTTTTAATTCAAAATTTGAAAATTTTGGTGCACTAATAAATTTAAAATATATTTTAAAAAATAGGGCTCTAGTTGGATTTAAACCCCGGTCTCTCAGGTGGTTTCTTTAGCTTGTACCAACAACACAAGGGAAATCCTATACTCTCCATGGGTGCAACGTTAATTCAATCCATATATATGTGTGTGTAATTTTTTCCCAAAGTTAACGAGTGCACGTGCACCCAAATGTGGGTCCGCCTCTGTTCAAAAGGATACTAAGGAGCTTTTGTTACTTAGTCATTGGTGCAAAAGATGAGGATGACCAGTACCCTTTTTCGACAAATAGATTTGAAATATAATTTGTATTTTTTCGGATTACACTTTTATTATAAATTAATAGAACTTTAAGTCCTTTTCGCAGATAAAAACAATTCACTAGGCGATCATATTCCACAATCATGGTTGTTAAAGAAAATAATTAGGAGGAACGTCAATAAAGGCAGAGGGAGACCTGATTTGAAGTTGATAAATATAAGAATTTACTTTTTAAAATTTATTAAATTATTCTAAATTAATTTTTTTTATATATCTATTTAATAAATTTTAAATATAAATATTAAATTTAGACTAAAGTTACTGATTTGATCGAAACCATAATTGAAGCGCTATGCTCCTCCGTTGGTTCAAAGAAACAAAAAGTCAATCCACGACCATAGTCCTTATGCTAGAATTTCATGCTTTGTAAAATATTTTTGAAAGGTTCCCACAATATCATCAATCATCATTTTTTGAAAATTATGATGCTTCATCCTTCGCTTTGAAAATTTGTAGATACATGTAACTTTTTCTAGTTATTTTAGAAGCTTTATAAAAAAAATATTATTTTTAAAATATCTATTTAAATGAATCAATATTCTTGGTTTTTTGGGGACATTTTTCATGTGAATTTCATTTGCATATTGTTTATGTTGGGCATTAAAAAGGGAGGAGTTGAAATTACTTAGCCGCATACAAAATGAATAGGGAAAAAAAATATGCACAATCTTTTATAGTAAGTTCTATTTTCAAATATTAGGAAAATCGTATTATAGAAAAACAATTTGATTTTTCTAATAGTAACATTATCAATTTTTTTATGATGATGATATAAAATGAACTCCAAAATTCAAATTTGTTTGAATTCAGATGCATATATGATTGTTGTCTCATCATATTTCGACATCTTAAGTTTTAAAAGTCTTCTAGATATACAAATATTGTGACACCTTTAAAATTATAAATTTTAAAAGCTTTTTTTTTAAATTTCATATTTAATAAATAACGTCATTTAAATTAAAACCAGAGTATAAAAATATCATTACATATATGACTTTACAAAGCAGAAAACAAGACATTTTCCAAGTCGGAACGTGATTGTTCCTTGAGAGAAAAGAGAAAACACAAGGACAAACAATGTGAGTCATTAAGATTCTTTGTCTCCTCAAAACTTTCAACAACACAAACAAAATATTTTTCATACATCTCTTGTCTTTTTTTCTTCTATATATCATTCAAGTAGACTTTCATTTCTTCCTTGCTAGTACTGAAAAAAACCTTCACTTATTACTCATCACCTGAAATAGACGACAAATTAAGTTTTAACTATCAGTATAATGAATAAAGGAGGTATGTTAGCGGCAATTATTAAGCAGTAATAATATGATCTGAATATGTACCATCAACATTCTAATATAAATGTCGTTAAAGGTTTTAGTAACTCTAAATATAATGACTAAACTCAATTATCGCTAAATGTTTGTAAAAAAAATATATTGCCACTAAATGTATCTTTTATTGTAGTGTATAATAATTGTAGTTTATATGCTTTAACTATATATTAATACTTCTTAATACCAAACTAATAGAGTAATAGTATAAACTATCAAGAAAATGCTTTTTAGACCTATAATAAACTCAATCCAAAATTTTAGTTCATGAGATAGAAAATTGTAAAAGAATGTACATACTAGATATACAACAGCTCATTCTTCTAACATGTTGAGAATGCTGTACATACTAGATATACAACAGCTCATTCTTCTAACATGTCCAACATGTTCAAAACTAGACAAATAAAATTTAATACGAATATTGTAAAGTAAATAAATTGCCAAATTTAACTTATGATATGAGAATTGTTTAAAATCATATAAAGAGAGAACACACAAGCAAAAACAGTTATGAATTTGATTGAGGAGCACTAAATCGGAGATGTGGATCAAATTAATTACTAAAGAAAACCTTACTTTTTATTTAAATATAGGGCCAAATTAATTAAGTCATAAGTTGATGAGTATGAGATACCATTAATAGTTCTTTTGCAATGAAGAACAGCTTCATAAATAGATGCCTCAGAATCACAAGATCTGCGCCAATCCTCTTCAGAATAATTAGCTATACTTGTCCTTGGAGTCAAAGATGTCCCTTCAGAACTTTCCCACTTCTTCATTAACATTGGTCCCTCCAGCACCTTTGTACTAGTACCACTTTTGCACCCAAAACTCATTTTCTTCAGAAAATCCAACAATTTCTGAAATATCCCAACCCCTGAAGATATCTTATGTTCATCAGAATTCAAAGGCTCCGCCATATTATTTTTCATTATCAATTCCTCCTGATCAGATATCGGAAAATTGAAATCATGTCGATTAACATTAGAGAATCTCTTAGATGGAGAAAGTGAAGGATCCATTTCAATGAACGCCGATTCTTCTTCTTCTTCCATATTGCTATTGAAATTATTAGCTAATATCTTCGGGTAATTCATGTCCATCTCCACTCGCTTTGATTTTTCTGCATACAAACAAGATCAGACACACAAAAAAAAATAAAAATGTGAAGGGGTCTCAACTCTCAATCTCATCAAGTTTTACATGGAAAGTAAGTTATATGGGGTCACACTACGTAGTCAATTTTTAACGTGTGATATAAGGAAGTTTGTTATTATCTACATAATAAGATGAAAGATTGTATAATTATACACAGCCAATACATCAGTACTAAATGATCTTTTTCTTATTCCATATATAAGTAAAACCTCATTAAATTAAATCAATATAGGTGAGACCATCAAAATCATTATATCTTATTAAATTATGTATCATATTTATTGAATTTATATTTTAGAAAAATTATTATATATAAAGTACAATGTGTGTGTGATTCATTGTAAAATAAAATAAAAAATTTAATGATTCATTGTAAAAATAAATTCATTATACATAATGTTCGTTGTTCCTTAATAATCAAATTAATATTATTCATTGTATCTTTACTAAAATATATTCAATGTATGATGGTGAGAGGATAAACTATAAGAGCAACAAAGGAAATTTGTTTAAACATTATATCCAGAAATGACTTCTCATTTAAAAAGTGTCATGAAATCAACAATGACATATCAAATACGTAAATCA